>NC_135640.1:29311073-29612803 GCF_053574225.1 Canis aureus | reverse complement strand
GTAGGAATACAGAAGCCATTTGAGAATATGGTTTAAGAATGAGTCAAAGGACACCTATGTGGCTCAGTGGTTGAGCGTCTGCCTTCAGCTCAGGGTGTGATCCCTGGGCCAGGGATCGAGTCCCACACCGGGCTCCCCGAGGGGAGCCTGCCTCTCCTTCTACTTATGTTTCTGCCTTTATCTCTGTGAGTCTTTCATGAATAAATAAAATCTTAAAAAAAAAAAAGAATGAGTCAAGTAAGAGTTTCTCAAATGTAATCTACTCAGTGGAATTAGATAGAGAGCAAGCACTGTGTTCTGGCAAATTCTTGATGCTCCTCTAAGTTTTCCAGAGAATGGTGCCTTTGCTCAGTGAAGAATTAAGACAAAGAGGGCCCAGAACACCTATCCCACATTCCCAAGCTCAAGAAGGCATACTGTGTCCTGAACGTGTTGTCTGCATGTGTCTTTATGGAATACTTTGGGATATAACCCTCATTTACAGATTGCTGTAATACTTCTTGTGGAGAACCTAGACTATATCCTCTATGCATGAACATAATAATCTTCCAAGATCACTGGAGCCACATTTCCTCCATAGGAGACCCTCCTTTCCAATGGCCATGTGGATATTCTCTGTTTGGTCCTCCAAATCCACTCTCCTTTGACCTCTAGGAGTTATATCAAAAGGTTATCTTGCCTGCTAACTTAGTGTTGCTTTGGGGCAATGGAAAACTCCATCAGATAGAAAGGCAGGAGCAGAATGTGGCTTAATTATTTGTCCCATCCATTCCCTCCCTTAATTCCCTCTCTCCCACTCTCTGTGAGTTGTCAATATCTGAGTTCCTCTTCCATAGGTCTTAGCTCATTTGGGGTATCTCTCTCCTAAAGTTCTAAGTCTCATGGTACCCCCTCCACCCCTTCCACCTCAGGGTGCATACGCTGATGGTGATCCATGGTTCTTGCAACACCTAGGAGTCCACTTACTCTCTGTTATTTTTCTCTTACTCTGCCATATGCTTTTAAAGAGCACTTTCATTAAATGCTCTCTGTCACCTCTTGTGAGTGTGCCATCTGCTTTCTGCCAGGACACTGACCTAGACAGTTTAATGCAACCGGGCTGAAACATCTCTTGATAGGACAATGGAACCATAAAGATAAAGCAAATGTGCCATTTAATATGCATTTCAGACAATTTCCATTTACACACAATCATTCCACCTAGGTTTTTCTTAAAATGTAATTTTCATAAAGTGATATATGCATTGTCTCTTGACATTTATTTGCTTATTTTTCAGTCAGTTACCAGAACAGGTGCACTTTAATGAATGTATTTGATAAATAAATATTGATACGCCTCCTCTGAATGATTCTATGCTGTGAAAGATGCCAGAAAAATATAGACTGTTTTTGCCTTCCATGGCTTTCAACTTAAATAAAAGATATATATTAATGAATAAAAAGCGATAGAAGAGGCTGATTATTAATATTTTACATATTTAGATCACAGCTCCACATCTCACCATGGGTGCGAAGTTGGGCAAATTGCATGACTTTTTGTTTCAATTTTCTTGTCTGTAAAATGGGGATGATTATGTCTTTATCACTGGGCTTTTGAGATTAGCTGAGCCCATAAGTGGAAAATGATCAGCGCAGCGGTTAATGCTTAGGAAAAGTGAACTGTCGTTGTTATCGCTACTAGTACTTCACTGCACATAATTACCCGTGGTTCATAAAGAAATCTGTATCATTTTATCATCTTAATGTCTTAATCTGCTCAAGGTGTTATAACAAAATACCACAGACTGGGTGGTTTAAATAACAAACATTTATTTCTCACAGTTCTGGGGACTGGAAAGTCTAAGATCAAAGTGCTAGCAGATTCTGTGTCTGATGAGAACCTGTTTCCTGGTTTACAGATGGATGCCTTCTTACATCCTCACATGAGGGAGAGAGCGAATTCTGGTCCCTTCCTCTTCTTAAGAGGACACTTATCACATTATGAGGGCTCCACCCTCATGACCGCATCGAGACCTAATTACCTTCCAAAAGGCATATCCTCAAATATCATCACATTGGGGGTCAGGGTTTCAACATATGAGATTTGGAAGATATAAATATACAATCCTATAGCAATTCTAAGTGCTGGCTACTGTCAGTGTTGTGCCCATCTGTGGAATGAGAAAATATTAAGATTAGAAAAAATAAATGGTTCACATTGTGATAAGGCAAGATTGATGACTTTTTTTTGGCAATTGTTACCCTATAATAGATTACATTCCTCAGAAAAGTTACAAAATTTTATTAAAAACGTAAATTCTCAGAAAGCTATTTGTTTATAGGATTAAAGTCTCTGAATATCTGAAGTTGAAAAAATATATATATACTTTGACTTGGCTCCACTAAATCAACTATCAACTTGGAGCAACAAGTTCATAGAAAATCCTTGCTATAACCAATAAAATCATGTCTAAAAAGGTGAATGTACATCAAGAAAGATATTGTTCACTTGAAATAGATATTAAATTCATGTCAGAGAGATTCTATTTGTTATATACTGTAAGTTCTTTTTGTTTTCTATAACCTTCTATAAAGAGGTTCTTCACAGCTCAGAAATGGGAACTCCATTTTAGAAAGTGTTTCATTTTCACAAAAGCTAATTTAGGGGGGGAAGTTGTGAAGCCATTTGGGAATAAAATAACTTGGAATAAGAAAGTTTAATCCAAAAAAAGAAAAAGAAAGTTTAATCCTAACTACTTGGAAGTTCTATTGACATGATGCATTAGGATATTAAATGGCATACAAGGGATAGATGCTGCTTATTTAATCAGTTAAAAATCTTTTGAGTTGAGAATAATTTTCTTGTTTTAGTCCCTGAATCAATCATGTGTTTAGGAAACACATATTGTGCCTCTGTTCTGTGGCAGGTGCAGGCTGCTGTAGGTTCTCAGAGAGGGATGTTGGTTTACCTCAGCCAGAGAAGATTCAGAAGAAATGGATCAACCCATAGAACTATGTCAACAAACAAAAGCAAAATATTTTTATAATTAAAAAAAATGTTTCATTTGGATCAATATGAAAAATCTGAAATAGGGTATCCCTGGATGGCTCAGCCGTTTAGTGCCTGCCTTCGGCCCAGGGCGTGGTCCTGGAGTCCTGGGATCAAGTCCCGCGTTGGGCTCCCTGCGTGGGGCCTGCTTCTCTCTCTGCCTGCATCTCTGCCTCTCTCTGTGTGTCTCTCATGAATAAATAAATAAAATCTTTTTTTTTTTAAGAAAAATCTGAAATAGATAAAAGAAATTATTTCAAATCATTACATCCTTTGTCTCATGTTCCAGTTTCATATTCATAATAATAAAAATCTACAACCATGGGGTTATTACACTAGCATAATATACATTAATATAATACAAAGTTTTCCTCATTATCAATAGTTTCTAATTTTAATAGCTTCTTGTGACTATAAGCAACTTAGTAATTTTTTGCATTGTATTGGTGAGAACATCTTTTTTTTTAAAGATTTATTTATTTATTTTAGAGAGAGATCGAGCACATGCGCAAGTGGGGAGAAGAGCAGAGGGCGAGGGGGAGAGAGAATCCCAAGCAGACTCCCTGCCTAGCATGAAGCCCAACACAGGGCTCAATCCCACAACTCTGAAATCACGACTTAGGCCAAAATCAGGAGTTGGATGCTTAACCAACTGAACCACACAAGTGCCCCAGGAACTTCTTTAAAATCATATCAGCAAATTCACTATTCTGGGCTTATATCTTCCTCTTTTTACCCCTAATGTTCTCTTTCTGATCATTGTTTTAGCTGGGTTGTGTACTATCTAGATTTATTCTTAAAATATTAAATTCTCATTTTTGGGGGGACTTCTCATTGATCTATTTAGCTTACAGTGTCCAGACACTAAGCCAGGCCTTGGGGCTACCCACATACAGAAGTAGACATGATTTCTGACTCAAAGGATGGTGGTGAATAACACCACATGGGAGTAAACAGAAAGCGTAAATACAAAGAGTTACATGTTATGAAAGAAGCAAATAAATTCGTAGAAACTGAACAAGTAAGTTATTGAGGGGGAGAGATTGATATGGATACCACATGGCCCAGAAATACAACTTAAGTTGGCACCCTATGACAGGCAATAAGTCAAATGTGAAGGGTGAAGGAAATAACCTTCTGGAAAGGCATGGGCTCCAAGGCAAAGAAATGCTCTTGGCTTGTTTGAACACCTGAAGGAAGGCTGATGTGGCAGGAGAGGGGCCTGAGGTCAGCAAGGACCAGCTCATGCTAACACAGACCACTCTGACAGGTTTGTGTGCTTCCAGACGTCCACGAAGACTTCCCAAGGTGTATCACTAGATGTAAGGGAATCTCTTTCAGATTCTCTACTTGTATACCTCTCTTTCGTAAAATTGATTCCGCTGAGAATGCGCCACGCTCTCCTTCCCCACCTAGTGAAAGAAAGCACACCTTCCACCCATCTTGGCTCCCAGTAAAATGCCACAGGGCAGAAGTTAACACAGTGGTCCTGAGAAAGAACCCTAGAAGAACCAAAAAAAGTGAGACCAAAGGCAGTTTTGCTTTCTTTTATCCAGTGAAATATGTGTGACAAGGTCCCCCCACCACCCCCTCATCCATCTAGCCATCTATCATTTTCTATCTATCCATCCATGTATTCATTATTCCATCCTTACCTATTTTAGAGCTACAGTTCAGAAGCCATCTCTTAGTTGGGGAGACCATATTATGCCTTTGCCTTTTAAATAAATTGTACCTTTTTTTAAAAACAGAATTAATTCTTTTTTGGCTGACTGGTTTGACAAGTAGGGCGAGTGTTAAAAATTAGTGGTATTGTAGATATGTTCCCAAAAGTGAAAAAAGGTCCTCAGTTCCAATAATTTGGTGAAAATAGATAAAACACAGATGTGATAATAATAAACCAGAAATTTCATGTGTTGAGAGCATTTTAACTTACATTCAAAATTCTAAATACTGACTTAAAATATGTGGGGATAGTACCTAATTCTTCTGCATTATTTTAGGGACAAGTCAGAAAAAAATGCTGACGGATCATTGTCCTCAGTCATAGCAAGGAGATGGGGTTTTATACGCAGTTCAACAGAAAGCAGTTGAAGAGTTTTAGAGGAGAGAATGTTATAAATCCTACTGCACACAGTAGGATTACAGCATATCGCTGTGGTATTAGACTGTTCTCTCTTGCTCTTTCTTCTAACACGAGCAAAAATAAACACAGCAGAAATCACTATTATTTTAAAAATGTCAGTGGTGCAAAAATCAGCATCTCCTTCTCTTGAGCACCATCATAAAATGGCAACAAAAAACGTAGATACCGACGTGAAAACTTGATTAGCATGTTAGACATGATTAATCATTCATTTTTTTCAATTTCTGCCACAGACTTTAACATCTCACTGAATTGGGATGGAAACACGTTTTAATGTTGGTCTACTTTTGGGTGTGCTGGCTTTTGTGAAAAATGAATGGCAAAAGCACCCAGAAGAATACCCTTGGCTACCCTACATTAAAATTCAATCTTCATTTTTGAAGCATTTAAGTATTTAGGTGTGTACACAAAAACATGCCAAATGATATAATGAAAACAAAATGTCTAAAATCTTAATTAGGTTGAATGTAATGAGAAAAACCTCAAATGGATGTGGTTTGGAGGAAAACAAGCATCATTACTTTTTCTGGGAGGAACTGTGATTGTCGTGTATGTTGCCAGCTTTAAAAAATGTAGAATTTATACATATATATAAACATGTACACACATATGTATTGTGTTATCACTAAACCAGTATCTGTGACTACATAAGCGCTACCCTCCTTTTGTTATGCCACTGACTGCAATTATGTCTATTTATTTTACAAGGCTGCAAACCAGGAACACTGGGTTTACATATGTTAAACTCAGTGATATTTAAGGCTTGAAATCTTAATCGACTTTGGCTTTCTTATTGTGAAGTGCAAACAGGGCTCTTACAAGTGATTTAGTCCCAATAAGTTAAATTACTGTCAAGAGAACCGTTTATTCCTTTGTCTCCACACACTTGTTATTGCTATTCTACTGCTGTTATTAAATAGTTTCTTTTCTTACAGATTCTTTCCGCTTCTCCCTCACTCCTTACCTCTCTCAGTGTTTGTGGATAGAAGTTTAGGGGGTGTTCAACTCTATTTTTTGAATAAACAAAAGGATACTAATTTTTAAATAAACATAAGGATACTAATTGACTTCTCACATGTGTTACCTGGTGTACTAAAGTAGATACTAAGGATATATATATATAAATATATATATTTATATAAATAATATATATAAATATATATAAATATAAATATATAAATATATTTGTAAATATAATATATAAATGTATAAAATATATAAAAATATATATTTATATATAATATATATTATATATAAATATATAAATATATTTATAAATATATTTATATATTTATATTTTATAAATATATATATATTTAAACATGCATCTTTCTGACTCTCACTTGGAGTTGTTAATGGCAAAAATAATAAGCTAACACTACTTAGTGTCTATTCTGTGCCCAGGAATGTACTATACTGCCTGAATGCTTGAGAAAGCCAATATTGACTTGATATGTGGTTCACCTGGGCCTTTCACAGAGGTGACAGCAATGTTTCACTTCATAAAAATGATTTTTCAGTCAGTTTTGGAGTATGAAAGTGTGGATTTGGAGTGTCTCATGAACTTTTTTTCTGTTACCATGAATTTTCTTTTTTTTTTTTTTTAAGATTTTATTTGTTCATGAGAGACAGAGAGAGAGAGAGAGAGAGAGACAGAGATAGGCAGAGACACAGGCAGAGGGAGAAGCAGGCTCCATGCAGGGAGCCTAATGTGGGACTTGATCCCAGGACTCCAGGATCATGCCTTGGGCTGAAGGCAGGCACTAAACTGCTGAGCCACCCAGGTTGCCCTATCATGAGCTTTCAATAAGTGTTTTCTTTCTCCAAGAAAAGAGTAAAAAATGCTAGAAAGTTGAAAGCTGATTTTCGGGATCCACAGAAAAAGAGGGAAGGGCTAAGCCTCCATTTTGTGACAGGTTCTTGGACTGCACACGTCAGATACCTCACATCACTTAGTTGTCACAGATTCTCTAGAGATGATGATATTGGAGTTCAGAAAGGCTCAATATCTTGCTTATAAGGGATAGACCATGAGTTAAATTCACCAAAGTCTAGCTTCAAAGCCTATGGTGGTGGCATTTGCTTTTATTGCTCTTGTTCATTTTACATGATGCTGGCAGTCAACACTATCCTAGAACTGCAATACTGAGATATGAACTAGCCATCTTGATCTCCAGAGAATATGCTCACATTCTGTAGGAAGAGTTAGTGTTAAAAACTAGATGAGCTGGACTGTATACATAAAAATGTAGTATAACACAATGCCTATGACATAGTGAACATTCAATAATTGTTGAATGCTTGGATGAATGAATACATGATTTAGTTATATTAGGTTTAAATTTGGTCACTAAAGAGTTTGTACATAAACATTTACAATGACTGTGAATCTTATCCACAAGCAAATAACTTGAGCTCCAATATTTAAATAGACAGTTCTCTGTGCACTGGAGAAAAACAGGCTCTTCCTAAATAGTTGCGCATTAGATTATCTTTCCAGCAGAAAGTGTGTGTGTGTTTCTGAATGCATGAAGAGAGCAGGGGGGAAGTTTTCAAAACAGAAGGATTGAAAATGAGCATGTATGCATGTAGAGCTTTATATTGCTCTAAAGTTTTCATTATCTTATTGACAGTCAAATTTTGATACTATTTTGGGTGCACCACCCATAGACTTTAGAAAATTTAGGCAAAAAAAAAAAAAAATCAGCAGAAATACAGCATTATTTAGGGTTCTCTTAAAATCATAAAAAATTAAATATTCAAAAGTAGCTAAAAATATATATATATTTTTTATATTTATATATATATATATATATATTTTTAATTTAGCAAGGAATTTAGAGGTAGAGGTAGAGTTATCAATCTGATGAGACTTAGTAATGCTGCTGTAAAAACAATCCCCAGATCTTAGTGGCTTAAAATCACAAAGACTTATTTTTGCCCATGCAGCCTACTCCACGCCTGGGATGTTTATCATGGGTGGAGATGGATGCTTAAGGGCCCACACACATGTAGACTGTACCTCAACATGGCAGGAGAAAGCTCTCAAAGGTTTCTGCTCCAAAGGAGCACACATTGCATTGGACAGAGCAAGTCCCTTGAGTACACCTAATTTCCAGGGAGCTGGGGCAGGGAAATGCAATGCTCTCCTGTTCTCAGAGGAAAGGGACCTGGACTATTTGTGAACCAGGTCAATAAACACTATGGTTGATAGTCCAGAATTAGAGCAATGAAATCTAGACTCAAAGTTGACATTTCTGAGATAATCTTGTCCTTCAGATCTTCAACCGGGCTGCCATTAATTACCCCAACCCTAAGTTCTCACATGACAATGTACCAAGCAAGAAGAAAAATCAAAAAAGACAAAGAAGGAATTTCTTTTCACATATCTTGCTTTGGAAGCTTTCCCAGAAGTACCAGCAGATGCCCCCTGTGTCTTCTTAGTCAGCACTGGCCATATAGTACTCCCCAGAGTAATTCTTCTTATGGGGGGATGGACCTACTATGATTGGCTTAAACAGTGTTCTTCAACTGAAAATAATTTTGCACATGACTTCCCAGGACATTTGTCAACGTGTGGAGACATTTTTGGGTGTCATACAAGTAGGGGAAGGATACTATATGTATCTAGTGAGCAGAGACCAGGGTCACTGCTAAATGACCTGTAATACATAGGACAACCCCACATGATAAGGAATTATCCTACCTAAAATGTCAATATCCAAGGTTGAGAAATCCTGCCTTAAGTCAGGCAATATTCACCCCTTGAGCCTAGATACATTGTGTCAGAACAAAATTTGAGTTCTATTAGCAAGAACAAGTAAAAAATGCCAATTAGGGACACAATCAATAGTGTCTCTCAGTACTTATGAGTACTGAGTATATATTTTCATTTGAACAATAGCTATCACCTATAGGTTTTGTGGATATGTGTAACTTAAAAAAAGAAAACCGAGAAATAAAGAATAAATTAAGGAGAAAAAGCATTATCTTTTTTCTGATATTCAGACTACCAAAAGATTTAACTGTGTTCAATGATGCTTTAGTTGGAAGGCTGGGCAATTATGCCTATAAATGCCACCTCCCCAAAAAAAAGCATTTCAAGATTTCATTCATTTAAATCTTCTATTTTCTTATGACAGTTTGAATTGTACATATTTCACTTATCCTACGTTGTCATAAGGACACTTACATCGTATTACAAGTCTTTCAAAAAATAGTCTTGTATGAAAAATGTAATTTAATTTAAATATTATTAAAGGTTATTAAACATAAGGGGCTAGCTCTAGCAAAACCATGAAATAGTGGATATTTTGCCCACCCTATGCACTCTGCCAAAACTCTTCCCTCTTTTAACTGCCATATATATTATGTATATGAATTTCTTTCATCAGTGTTTTATAGTTTTCAGAGTATAGGCCTTTCATGTCTGTGGTTAGGCTTATTCCCAAGTAAATTATTATTAAATTACTATATTATACATATATATTAAATTAAAATTGCATTTATATGATTTTAAAAACTGAAACATTTTATGCTTTTAATATATAGCAAGTGCTTTAGATTTTCACAATAGCGCAGCAAGGTAGATTTTCATTACTTCCATTCATAGGTGTGCTCATAGAAATGCACATAGTGAAAGCAGTTTCCATAGTCACATAACAAGTTGGTGGCAAGGCGAGGGCTTAATCCAGTCCTTTTCTCGAGTCAGTGCTCTTGCCAAACTTCCGGTGCCACACAGGTGCTTTGGACTGGAATCCAAAGTGGAAAGAACAGGAAAAATCACTTTCATAACATCAGCTCCATATACGCTGACTGGCTTGCTGGCGTAAATATATTTTATTAAACACCTATGTCTGTAATTATAGGCAATCCTTTTTCTCAATACTTGAGCCATTGGAATCATATTAAGTATCCTAAACAAATAAATATCTTTTAAGTTCTTCTCCTGAATACTTATTGGTTTAAGATACTTGATATGGTTTCACTAGCAAAGACTGGTGGCCAATACTTGATTTTGCCTAAAATAAAACTTTGGAAGAGGGCTTCCTTACACATCTTTCTGAAAAACAGTATGTCATCAACATGTCTCCTTTTGTCTAATAGCTTTTAAGATAGATCTCAACCATGGTACAACTTCACCCTCATAGTCTACAATGTAAAAGTGTGGTGTAAAAAATATGCTGGATAAATCCTTTCTATCACTTTCTGAGTATTTTGGGCTTTAGAATAAATACTACATAACTTGTAGGAAAACATTGCAAGCATAGCTCTATGTAGTCCATTTACCTCTTACTCATATTTACCAATAGTAACATTTTGCCACATTCAGTTTATTGCTTATTCTCCATGTGTGTATCATAGCTGAGGATCTCATGCCTCTTTAATCCCAAATACTATAGTATTATTTGTTAAATAACAAGGATATTCAATTAAATAGTCATAATAGATTTTTAAAACCAGATAATTTAACATTGATATAATATTATCAAATCTTCAGACCTTATTTAAATTTCCCTAATTATCCCAATAATATCCTTCATAGTGATGTTTCTCTAGTCCATGATTTCTAAGCGGACCTTTGCTGGAGAGGGCTACACATCTCTTAGTCTTCCTAAATCTAAAAGTGTGCTTCAGGCTTTTTGATCATTCATCCCGGTTATAGTCTTAAAGATTATATATCAGCTATTTTGTAGAGAATTCTTCTGTGTAGAAATAATAAACGCTTTGAGTCTGTATTTACTAACCAATAATGGTTAATGCAATAGACTTCAAAATTTCCCTGCCTCCTTTTGAATCTTGGCTTTACTACTTTCTAGGTTTGTTAGTTTGAACAAGTTACTCAACTTCTCTATGCTTTAGGTTTTCCTCACACATAAAATAGCAGTAAAAATCATAGTAACTACTACGTGGGATTACTGGAAGGATTTAATAAGTGAAGCTATGCCAAGCACTTAAAACAATATTTGAAACTCAGAAAGTCCTGTTTGTGCTTACTGTTGTTGGTATTATTATTGCCTAGTGTCACTTGAATAGAGCTTTTAAATGATAATCGAAATAATATAGAAGCCATTCATATTTGGAATATGAGGTGTCTGGGTTCTGCCGATATAGACTCCTGATAATGCCTACTTCCAACCAGTGAAATCATTCTTATAAGAAGAAAATTAGCTGGCTTCTTTATTTGTGATTTCTCAGTAGGCAAGAGAAAAGCACTTTTCTCTAGCCTCACACCATCAGGATAAATAGAGCTAATAGAGCTACATAAAATCATTACACCCAGATAAAAATCTTCATGTGGAAATGGGTATAATATATAATACAACAGATTTTGTAATGACTAGTTGCAAAGGACCTGCTCTATGCCAGAATTTACACATAGAAAAAAATCTAATTTTCATTGAACTGAATATTTTGCAATATCAAATCTTTGTTTCCTCTAGCTATTTAGACATAAACTTCCCTATAATACCAATTCAATTTTCTGTATCATGCAGTATCACAAGGTCAAGGGGAAATCTATAAGAGAAGAATATGGACCATCACTCTCTCTCAGTTTAGGGAAATTTGCACATTGGTTATTTCTATTCTTTTTAGAGCTTCCCAAACGATAGAAGTCAATTGAAGATTATTTTTGCCTGGAGAGAGTGACTTCCTTAGATGTAAGTCCGAAAAAGTGTAGATATTAAGGATGCCTGCACGTTTAGGCAAACCTAAAGGGAAAAATAGAAGTTTGTTACATGTCATCAAAATTTATCATAATTCTCAATAATCCTGCTCTAAATCTTTTTAAGCACTGAGTGTGAGAGGTCATCTTTTATTGAAAAGGTCTGTTCAAGGCCAGCATGTTTCTTTGGGGTGTTTTTGAACAGGTGTTCAG
This sequence comes from Canis aureus, assembly GCF_053574225.1. NCBI lineage: Eukaryota > Metazoa > Chordata > Mammalia > Carnivora > Canidae > Canis > Canis aureus. The sequence goes on along the minus strand of NC_135640.1, from coordinate 29,600,749 downwards.
CCTGTTACTTTATAGTATTATTTCCTCCAAGTGCCTGACAATTAAATGATTCATCACTGAATCTTTTGGGTGATAACAGTTATTCTAGTAGGTCTGTGATTCCCAATTATTCCAATAAAGATGTCAAAAAGATGGCTCCATATTGCTATTTCCCAACACTTTTGGGTTTTCCACTTTTCTGCAGATCCCTTAACAGAATAATAAATATCCATGCAATTTTTCAGGAAGTAGTTTCTTAAGCACCTTGCCAATTGTTCAAGATTTTTAGGCTTAAATTATTTGACTCCATCTAATTTAACAAAATAACCATTAGTTTATGTTTTCTAATTATTACTGCTTATCTTATGTTTCAACAAATTAAATGAAAGCTGTTTTAGTTAGAATGTATTACGATGTGTTGACTTTGGTCACTACATAAAAATATGCCAATGTTACAAGTATAGTTTTATCTTATTTGCAGTCATGTTTAGTACCATAATCATATGTTAATGACAATAAAGATCTCTCAGAAAACTTGCTTATGTTTCTGTTGCAATAACCATTATAAAACCTATGAAAAAACTTTGATAATTTGACTGAATATTTTATGGAGTAATAGAAATGACATGAACTAGCTAATAAAATTATTTTTCATCTTGAAAACATTTAGATATCTTTAGAACACTTAAAGATCACTACTAAATATCATATTTGTCATTTGAAGAAAGTTTGTTTCAGTGTCTGTGACTTAGTTGACTAGAGAAGCCACAATTCTTTCTTAAGTTGGATTTCCTATCAAAAAAGGATTTGTTTGAAAATGGTACAGGATGTGAAACAAACTCAGATAGGGGGTTTTGCAATGAAAATTGATTTTTGTTAAAAAATTATATGTGTTAAAAATATTTTTATAGTTTCTGTCCTCCAAATTAAAAGTTTATGTAATTTGTGCACCTAGATAGAAAATCCATCCACCAAGCCATTTTGTAGAGGTAAATCTTGAGAAGCTTTTAGTACTTCATTGAATAATTTATGAGCAGAGGCCACATCTGCATTAGTCAAATGAAATATCACTGTTAACAAAAAAATCTTATTCACTGCTCAAGGTTCTATATTAACTTTTGCTTTTACCATTAAATAAATGAGTAAATAATATCAGTTACTTGTTTATTTGCAACACTCTAGAAAGGTATCATTTAATTTTCTATTATAATGAATCACATTGTATGGGTCATAAAACACAGATGCGCCCTTTGCAGCTTTGCTCAATTAGTGAAGCACCATGTGGTTTAAAAAACAGATTTTGGAGACTCATAATATATACTTTGGTTTCTAGTTTTGCCTAATGTGGAAAGAGTAGGTAATCGTTCCTGAATCTACCACCGGCTATTCAGCTTCCTTACCACAATATTGCAGATTTGGCCAACTCTGAGAAGAATACCAGCAGGAAATAGAGAAATTCAGCCAATATGACACCAGAGAAGCCAGAATGTGGTGGTTGAGGAGGAGGAATGAGAAAAGAAATAGGTCACAATAGAAAATGGAAGGTAGTGGAAAGGCAGGCTGATGTCTAGGAAATGTTGTTACTTGAGAATTAGGGAAATAATATGTGATTATTTTTATTCAGTTTCAATGTAAGTAAAATTAGAAATGAGTACAATCTTCATAAGCCCAAGAAACAATTCTGTTCTTTCTTTTGTGGGAGAAGCATTATATAAACTTGATTAACAAGTGATAATGCAAAAAAAAAACAAGTGATAATGCTCTTTTAATATATGTCTGATGTACCGTAAATACCTAATAAATGTTTATTATTATATTTAACAGGGCCAAAGGGACCTTTTGCTTGAACTTGCTTAATTTATAGATGAAGATTTTATATCACCAAGATATCTTTTTAAATGAATAGAAGTCAGGTTTCACCAAAACAAAAATTAAATATACTTGTATATCCATGTTAGTTATAACTATAACTTACTGGTTTTTAGCATAATATTGACTGGCACAGTTTCTAACATAAGGTAAGAATTTAAAAATTACCACCATTATATATTACATTGCTCTTCTCTTTTGAACCTGTGCTTTTTAATTCAATAGCAGGTCTTTGGCATCTGGAAGCACCCATGGGTATGATCTCCTTCAGCTCCCTGTCTTTTCCAGTTTTTTTTTTTTTTTTTTTTAAGATTTTAGTTATTCATGAGAGACAGAGAGGCAGAGACACATCAGAGGAGCCTGATGTGGGACTCGATCCTGGATCCAGGGATCACACCCTGAGCCAAAGGCAGACGGATGCTCAACGGCTGAGCCACCTAGGCATCCCTCTTTTCCAGTTTTAATTCTCATTTTAATAATATAGATTTTGATTATTTCCTTTAATAAATAATGAGTTTTAAAATTTTAAAACTTCATTAACTGTTTAATTGATTTAAAATGTATGAGATGAGTTTAAATTCTCAGTTGTTTTCTTTTATTATATAATCTATATATTATATATAATATCTACATAATGCAATATGTTACATTTATATAATGCAATATAATTAGATATAAAAATAATGATGAAATACATTTAAAAAGTCGGCCTTGGATTATGATTTATGGCACATAGCTGCTACTCCTTTAACATGATAGCATCTAATTACCATGTAACGAGTTGAATGCTGTGTAGAACTTAGAACATAGATTCTATTATAAAAGTCTAGAAATTTTACTTGGTATTTTCACAGGATGGCACACACCTCAGTTTTCAAGATTTACGTAGTCAATCAAAAAAGATAAGAAACAGATATGAACAATGAAATTTTTATGGAACTCTGAATTTTATCTGTGATTCTTATTCCTCCATTCAGGTGAATCACAGTGAATTCTTTTTTTATGTAAAAATAGGCAAAACCTCCAGAAGTTACCACATTTTATTGATGCAAATTTATAGTAAGTAGATTGCTGAAGCATTCATGCTGTGTGCTTTGCAGGAAATCCAAGGTACTATTTATTTGTCTTACTTTGCTGTTTTTTGTTTTTGTTTTTTTTTTGTTTGTTTGTTTGTTTTTGTTTTTTTTAAGATTTTATTTATTCATGAGAAACAGAGAGAGAGGCAGAGACACAGGCAGAGGGAGAAGCAGGCTCAATGCAGGGAGCCCAACGTGGGACTTGATCCCATGTCTCCAGGATCATGCCCTGGCCCGAAGGCGGTGCTAAACCACTGAACCACCCAGGCTGCCCTATTTTGGTTTTTGTTTCCATTTTTTATTCTTTGGTAAAGGAGAAAAAAAGTATTTGCAGGTCTCTACTAAGCTTCTTTTTATGAGTACACCAAATCTTACTCATGTGGTTCAATTTTAAGCTGCAGTAAACAACATTTAATATTAAATATCTAGCAATTGCTTCATGTGGTTATCCAGGCCTAAAGAATTTTTCATCAGAAATAACAGCTACTCAGGGCAGCCTGGGTGTCTTAGCTGGTTAAGTGTCCAATTCTTGACTTCAGTTCAGATCATGATCTCAGGGCAGTGAGACTGAGCTGGTGTCAGGTTCTCTGCTAGGTCTGGTGCCTACTTAAGATTCTCTCTCCCTCTTCCTCTGCCCACTCACCTCTCCTTTAAAAAAGAAAAGAAATGGTAGCTACTCAAATGGAGTATGTGAAGAAAGGAAATGTATATTTTACAAATAATTCCAGAACATAACCCTATCAAACATGACATTCAAAGATAAAATATTTTGTAAAGTGTACTTTCCCCTAAATATTATGTTAACCCTTCTGTCCTAAATTTCATCATTTTGCTTTTTTATTTTCCCTCCTCACTCATCTCTGTTTTCATCTTTGACCATTACCATAACCATTTTTAAACCTCTGAAACCTAAAGCTTGGAGTCTATGTAAATAGATATAAAACTGAAAACCAAAATGAAACAAAGGTAAACAAGGAATTGAACATCATTTAGTCAACAGAGAAAATGACAACTGTCAATCTACCTAAAATAAATAGTGACTATAATGAAAAACAACTTACAAAAAATTTTGAAATAAAACATTTTTATTACTTAAGTTGTAGTTTTCCTGAAACATTGTTACATACATTGTGCCTTAAAAATAATTTGTGAAGTTGCTTCCTAACATTTAATTGGATTTGTACATGTATTCAATATAAAATATATGGGTTCCTCAGCTATTGCTCACAGCCACCTGAGGATTATATTTCATTAGAACAAAGCCTGACGTTGTAGTGCTCAGCAATAAATTGTAGCATGCAAAGAACCTGAAATATATAAGATGAGCTAAAATTATTTTCCTTTTCTTACATCTTTCTAACGATATTCCATAAGTTGATGAAAAATAACTTACTTTGTATCTAGTATATTTTTCAGTTGATACTCCTCTAAATTGCTTTGTTTCTTAGAGAATCTGATTTTTTTAAATCCCCCAAAGAATGCACACACATCACCACATAAGATATTTATTTCTTAAAAATTAGTTTCGAAAAGCCCTTTGCTTAAGCCATCTTGCCATCTGTCCATTTTATAGACCTTTGGAGAACCTGTTCTTCTCCTTCATAATTTGGGACAGAATAGTGTAATTTAACTTAACCCACTCTTTAACCCACAGATGGAAACTCTGTTATGTGGTAATGGATGATTGCAAGCTTTGAGCTCCCAAATATTTTGTCCTGATCAAGTAAGGAAAGAGCCAAAAGTTAGCCCCACTCAGTAAGTAAATCATCAAGGTCTAAATTGCTTGGGCCATTGGCATTGATCCTGGTTAAAATGAATTAGTCTAAAACATGGCACTCTGACCCTTTGATTCTGAATTTCCAATCTGTCTCACGCTGCTAGAGATCGTCAGGTTGTTGGGATGCTGGAGAGGACCTCTGGCAGCCCAATAATTGCAAATGCATTTGTTCCAGTGCAGCCCCTGGAAACTCCAGAGACACTACCTGCCAGGTACCCAGGGTGTGGCCAAGAAAGTGCTGCCAGCAGAAGTGCCCTGAGGAGCCGAGTTCTAACACAGAAGACACACATGAGAAGTGTTAGTCCATTAAACTAGAACTCAGGACATCACAGTGTCCTGGCTCAGGTCAACTTTTCCTGGTCTTGGGCCCTCAGTAGCATGCCTCTTATGTTGTGCCATGTGCTTGGAGGAGTTCAGAAAGGCCCTCACATATCCTGCACAGAAAGTGTACGACTCAGTTGGTGAATCTAATTGATGAGAGGAGACAAGCACATGTAAAATAATGCCAACCCCATATAAGCAGGGTTCTGAGAAGTGCAGCTCAGTGTGGGCTGAACAGTCAAGGAATAGGGCGATGAATCCTTCAATTCACTCCACAAACACTGAGCTGCTCCATACTCTATGCTGGATTGTGTGAAACTAGGAACAGAAAAGTGAGCTCTTGCCAATTTTGCAAACAGTCTTCATTGACCTACTAGGTGCTCACAGTAGTTCCACTTTCAGTTAAAAAACAAACAAAACAAAACAAAGGGGCACCTGGGTGGCTCAGTGGTTGAGCATCTGTTTTGGCACTGGTGGTAATCCCAAGGTCCTGGGATGGAGTACCCCATTGGGCTCCCTGCAGGGAGCCTGCTTCTCCCTTGCCTCTGTTTCTACCTTTCTGTCTCTCATGAATAAATAAATAAAATCTAAAAATAAAATAAAATAAAGTTGAAAACCAAAAACATCAACGGTAGGTTTTTACCTAAGTCCTATCTCTTTTTTAATAAAAGTAATGTCCACATGCTGGGAGCTGTCTTAGGTAGGGAATGTGCCCTATTAATCTTTGTGTCCCCAGTAGCCAGCAGAATGCCTAATACGCAGTAACTAGTGAAAGAATATTTGCTAAGTAAATGAATCCATGTATTCTTGTACTGAGCACAGGAGATGCATTTAATTAGGCATGTGGTTTGGACATGAGGGGAGACAGTTCTTTCTTAACATGCCCTGCCAATAGCTCTCCGGCCTGGGTCCAACTGAGCAAGCCTGTCTTATCATTTCCTTCTACTTCAGACTAGGGCAGCTCTGACACCAGGAGCGAGAAGTCTATGCCACCCAGATGTCCTTAAATAGCCTCCTTCATTAGGCCTGAATATGACACATCTGTAATCAGCTCTTTGAGGTTGTCCCAAATTTTGTCCTGAGGTATTACAAAGTGGGGTAGGCGACCCGCTCAGGGGATGGTATATATACACATTGACCCAGTACAAGCAAAAAATAAAAACAAACAAACAAAAACCAATGTGCCTCTGTATTCTTACTGATACTGTGCTTCCTCAAATGACTGCCCCATGCCACTGACTATGTATCAGGATGGAGGGCAAGAGTGAAAACATGAGTGGAAAACTTTGAGGGTGGGATTAGAAAAATAAATTAGGCCAGTCAGACAAACCTGTATTGAGCATAGAAAGCTACTGTAATAACCAGGCTTAGGAAGGATTTTTGTGCAGAAACATATCAGGAAATCCTAGGCATTCCAGAATTATAAACTAAATTGAAGCTAAACTTGAGTAGGTTAAAAAAAATCAAAAGTATGCAAAGCCATGATTTACCTGACATCATCATAAATTTAGGCATTGCTAATGCTTAGTCCTTCAGAATCGTCTCAGGACATTTTAAGAAATATTCCATGTATTCAGCTGATTTTCAAAATTTAATTTTTATTTCAATTGCAAAGAGGACCAGCTGGAAATTGCCTCAGAGAGGGCCCAAACATGTTATCTTGCAGTCGGAATAGGCAGAAACCATTAGACTATATGAATGTTTCACTGTATATAAAAATATTTTTCTTGCTGCCAACCATTAATTCAAATGTATAAATTCTTTCAATTATTTGTCTGTTTCCCTATCTTTTTTGTCTCCAATGTACAATTTCACATGCTTTGTTTCTCACAGAATCCCCTAAGAAAAGTATGTCATCTTCTTAGTCTGCTCTGGTTGCTATAATAAATTACCCTGAGACTGGGTGGCTTAAACAACAGACATTTATTTCTCATAGTTTTAGGAGTCTGGGAAATCTGAGATAAATGTCCTGGCAGATTCAACTTCTGGTTAGAATCGGCTTCCTGGTTTGTAGACAACTACCTTCTTGTTGTGTGTTCACAGTCCCTTTCCTTGGTGCATGCTGGTGAAGAGCTCTGTCTTTCTCTTCCTATAAAGGCACAAATGCCTTCATGAGGATCCCATCCTGATCCCATCCTGATCCCATCCTAATTATCTGCAAAAGGGCCACCTCCAAATACCATCACAATGGGGGTTAAGTCCTCCATATGTGAATTTTGGGGGGATGCAAACATTAAGTCCATAACAATCAAACAACAATCTACCAACATGATTTCTGAACCCACTAAAAAAGCATACTATGTAAAAGTAGAATCAATTCTCTTTTTATTAAGAAATCCAATTAGTCCAGAAAACTCATGTGGTTTAATAACCCAGCAGGTATGCCATTCTCTAGGTATTAAACCAAACATACTAACTTTCAAGGCAAGGGGAAGACTATCTCCAGCTGGAATCTTGCACATTGGTTTCAGATAATTAGACTATCTTCTCAGACTTCAAGACCAAGCCCATTGGTCAGTATCCCTGGAAAGACTGGACATATTAGGGCTGACCTAACGCCCTCACCCCTCACCATGCCTGAGCCTGCTGAGTTCTGAACCTCCCAAAGCCTCCTTCAGCCTTCTCTGGTATGTTTCCTCACCCATGAGGTCAGGACAAGGACCTATTTTACCCTGAGTTCCTAGATTATGTCTAAGATATGACAGCACATTTGAAAGTTGACTGGATTAATCAATTCCACCACAATGTAAACTTCACCGGGCAGAGACTTTTGTTCTACTGTTGAATGCTGGCAGAATAATACCTAGTGCATAGGCGCAGCTTCTAAAATATCTGCTGATCAACAGGTCGTTTAGTGTGTGGCTAGGCCTTTGGGGGGAAAAATGCTACTAGGATACTTATAATCATCATCCAAGAATCTACTACTTGACAACCTAGAAATTATTGAATTAAGAGGAACAGTAGGCCAAGAATCAGAAGATTATAAATTTTAACCCCTGTGTGGTGTCCAGGGTGAGTTACTTAACCCATCTGAACCTGTTTCCTCATCTATAAAACAAAACTGCAAATATTTCTTCTCCTGGCTTTGCTCAATTGTTCAATCCCATAAGATACATGACAGTTTTATTCAAACATATGTCAAAATGAATTTTACCAGTCTTCTTGTATGTGTCTTTTCCAATGACATATCTTTTTTATGCTTCAGAGCAGCTACAGTGGAGTGGGGATTATCATGCTCATGTTTTACAGCTAAAGAACTTAAAAGGTGGAGATTAAATATCTTGCCTATGGTTCATGGCTCTCTGATGCAGAGTCCAGATTCACATCCAGCACTTTTAAGGTGTCATATTAATTCAATCCAAGTTCTGTACTAAAGTTCTTTTTTGCAACCTGGATTCAAATTGCTTCTGTAGCTTTTTTTATTTGTTTTGGCTTTAACATGAATTCGAAACTTTCCAATCATTAAACTAGATCATTATTGAAATTGATTTAGTAAAGAAGTGAGAAACCGGGATAACTAATTATGTGTAAAAGTGAACTTGACCTATACAGAAAAATCCATGTTTGAAGGAAAGATCACTACCAATTTATTCATTTTCTCCAATTCCCTTTGGTTATGTAATTGAATTCTCTATCATGCTTTTCAAGATTTTAAGATAATATTTCAGTGTCAGATTCGTTCCATATCAATTTCATTTTCAGGCATGCTTTACTGTCAGGATCAATAGTTCTTTGTAATTCAAACTCTGAAGTTCACTCTGCCTCTTGGTACTACCTGCCACCAGACTAGCTAAGCTAGTTTTGACAGACACACTTCCCGCTTTCCAAGTCATTAATAACACTTTGGAAATATCTTCACACTTGCCACAAATCACTGAGACAAAGGCATGAAAAAAAGATTAGAAGTTCTCAGGTCAAGATTGCGTGTATGTGTGCATGCATGCAAAAGAAGTACAATCTGATTGCTTTAAATCCATTCCTCATTTAATGGAAAGGCAATTTTATTTTAAAAGAAAGTTAAAGAGGTAAAAGATTTTATTTTTTAAAATACAGAAACTGTGAGACACAGAAACTGTGAGAGCTGCAAAGGGCCCTTTATAATAATCTAGCTCTTAGAAGTGACAGTGTTTGGGTGGGGTAAGGTCGGGAGTTACTCGGGTGTGTAGAGCATTCTTTTGAACCTGCTCTTCTTCTGAGCCTTTCTCCAGCCCTGGAGTGTTGATTTGGAGGCAACACTACTACATAACCAATCATGACCCAAGTAGCTAATCTGTACATTAGATTGAGCAGTTCATTCATTCACTCATGCATTAATTATCTATGGTAGTAGAAGTAATAAGATGATGAATATAGTGTATTTCATGCCTTCTAAAGATCTTGTAAAATATTAGCAACATTCACAACTTCATAAAGACTTGGTACATGCCAGAAACTATGCTAAGCAATTTACATATGTAATTCATCCACGCAAAATACAGTTGACCTTTGAACAACCAGAGGATTAAGGACATTGGCTCCTATCACAGCTGAAAATCTGTGTACAATTTTGACTCCCAAAATGCCTAGCTACTAACAGCCTACTGTTGACCAGAAGCTTTGCTGATAACGTAAATAATAGACATTTTCTATATTATCTGTATTATATACTCTATTAAAACATGCTAGAAGAAAAAAATGTTATTAAGAAAATTGGAAGAAAATACATTTATAGTATTATACTCTGTTTATTGAAAAAAAACCTGCATATAAATAGACCCATGCAGTTTAAACCTATGTTGTTTGAGGGCCAGTTGTATATTTTTTAAATACTTACTCTGTGCCAGGTACTACTTGAAGCACTGAGGATGTAACAGCGAATGATACAGACAAAAAAAAAAAAAAAATCTCCATCTTCAAGAAGTTTACTTTCCTATTTGGAATACACATATAATTAAGTAAAACATATAGTACATTAGATTGTAATGAATGCTAAAGATAAAAAATACTAAAGCAGAGATGAGAGATATGAAGTATTGCTGTGTGGAACTGAAATTTTACATAGGGGACCCAGGGAATATCTCGCCGAGAAATTGAACTTTTAATTGCAATTCAAATGTCAAAACTACATCAAAGGTGATAATGTGTAAGGCGAACATTTTACACATAATTCTCCTCCCTGATACAATTTCCTTTGGAAAAATTTGCTTCTGGCCTTTGTCAATAAGCATGCATGCTTCATATTAGACTCAGCAGAGTTTTCCTCTCTATTACAGCCCTGTGACAGAAGAGGATTTTGTAAAAATGTTTGCAAAAAGTGAAGGAGCTAGCCATGCGGATAGTTGGGGAGAGAAGACTCTTGGGGGAATAGAGCATGCCTGGGTTATAGCAGGGGCAGAGAGGGAGTCAATGTGACTGGAGCAGAGCTAAGAGTATCATGCTGAGTATGACAGAAAAAGCCAGTGGAGGGTTTCAACCCTTCATGGTGGGTGTTGCCCACCATGAATTTTATACATGAATTTTATACTTTGAATTTTATACATGAGAAAAATTGAGGGTCATATCAGGCAAACTGCTTTTTCTAGATCACTTATATCCCAAGTCATGAAGTTGACACGTTGAGACCTTATTTATCTGATTCCAAAACTTGATATTAATCATCATACTGTCTTGCATGTATTAAAGGAAGGTGAATACAAATACTTGAATACATTGGTACAAATGCTAAAGACAAAGTAAAAGTATATTCTATGTGTGTGTTCGTTATATCTGGAGGTGTGTGACAAAGCTTCTCGAAGAATTTGTCGTTCACTGTCGACCCCATGGATGGGTATCATTTCCAGAAACAAAGATCGGTTTAAGGGCATTCCAGACAATCGAGAAAAATATTTCCTTGATTTTATAACCATCAAAAACTCAGTATGTACAAATTGTTTCAACATTCTACTAGTTGTTGGTTTGTTTGGCTTTTTTAACTGCCTTACATAGATGAGAGTAGACTTGTTCTTCCTTCATTTGACCCTTCTTTCAGTTATACCTGTCTGGAAGTAAACTCCTTATCTACACCTGCAAACCTACCCCTGGGTAATCACTTTCTGTGAATATTATCATCACCCACTGAGTTGACCAAACTCTAAATCTGATGATCATAGTTAAGTTCTTCCTTTTGCCTCCAACTCAAGCAAGCTTCAGTTCCAATACCAGTCAATTTTCTTACTCAAATATCTATTGAACCTGTCCCCTTTCTGTGTCTCCTGCCACTAACACCATTAGATCCTTATTCAGTCACATGAATTAAGGAGAAAAAAGAGGAGAGAACTGAGGTACAGGGAAATTAGGCAACTGGTCCAAGTTTTTGTTGCTTGTGAGTGGTTGTGTTGAGGATTAAATCCAAGTAGTCTGGCTCCAGAGCATATATCATTAACCACCATGCTCTTGTGCCTGGGGAAAAAATAATGTTTTATTCAAATTATGGTTATTGCACTATATTTATCTTTATTTTATAGGTAAAGTAACTGAGAAAATAAATGTTTTTTCTAAAGTTACCCAGGTACCAAATGGAAAGACAGAATGCAAATGAATGAATCTGACTCCAGAGTTCGTGCTAAATGAATGTATGAAAAAAACTTTCTAAGTTCCAATTTCTTTGTTTGAAAAAGAAAATGAAGCAGCTAGACAAGATCATCTTTAAATTTCCATCCTATTCTAACAATTACATTAGTTTTACTTTTCAAATCACCTCTGACTCTTTTTGCTTGCTTTGGAGATGCTTCGATGACAAAATAGGAACAAAATCTTCTGTTTTAGTTCGTGTATGCAATTATGATATACTAAGATGACACTAAAAAGATTATGTTCTGAGGAAAAAGACAAAATGGGGAGCTTGGTCACTTATCAGGGCTTTTGAAGGGCATAGGAGACCATGGCTCAAACTTGTAGATTCTACATCAGTAGTATTTCTCAGTCTTGGCTCAATCCAGGGCCATCAGTGATGGGGCTGGGCTGGGTACTTCCACGCCAGCCTTCCAGCAGCCAGGAGCCCCACGCCTGCCAAGCTACTCTTCACTCAGCGACAGCACTCATCTGCCACTCTTGTTTTAATCACATCAATCCTTTCCCAATTCTGCTTTGTATCACATCCAAGCTCCTAATTGTAGGTTTCAAACCTCTCTACCAATTACTCCTGCCTTCGTATGAATAGAAACATCTCTTCTCACTGCCTGCTTGTAGCACTGCTGTGGTGAACACTTGTTTTAAGAGTTCACGTTACCTTCTTTGCTTACACCTAGCTTTCAAAACTATTCAGAAGTCACTTCCTCTGGCTAGCTTTTCCAAACCAACACCCTCCTGCCCTGGTAGTTCTAGTCTTTCTAGTGTCTAGTGAGAAGTTAGCAGTAGAAGAAACACATTTGAAGCTGAGTTAATCACGTTGTCTAATGGAAAACTACATAAATACAAGTTAGGAAGAATTGCTGAGTTGAGTGCTGAGAATTATGTTAGCCTAAATCTTACTAATCTGTAAAATGGAAACATTAATACAAATCCCACTGCCTTATGAAAATTAAACACAGTTTACTGTATTAAGCACATGTATATCGAGTAACCACTGTGTATTGACACTACTCTAGAAACAAGATATTTATTCAGTAATTGATAATAACAACATCTTCATGTGTAGGTGATCAAAAATATATTTATGTATTTTTCCCATTTAACTATAGATATTTTTATATTAATCAGAGTTTTCAATGCTTGGTACAGTAACTTTTTTCTAACAGTAGAGGATAAATAATCATCAACTGAAAAAAATATTTTATTTATTTGATATTTCCCAATTCTAAGAAAAAAATGTGAAACCCTTCCTTTCCTATGCCTAACCTTCCACCCACACTCAAGCATCTGAAGGGTCTGGTTTGGTAAAGATCAAACAGGTGTTCTAACGTTTGGACAAGCTCAATGCTCAAAAATTCTGCCAAAATCTACTGCTTTATAATAAGAACAGATGGTCACAGATGAGCGTTGCTTCAGCTATTGATGATGTGGAAAGCAAATCTTTATCACAGAAAGGGGAGGGGATGGAATTTTTAGACATAACCATTTTGTAGATATAGATGCATTGTGCACAACACGCAGACCATCAGTGTGATTATAATAGAATGAAATCCAAATTTTAAAAGATGTTGATAAAACGCTTGGCTGCCTTCCCACACAGAGTAAAGACCCATTCCCTTCTCCACATTAGACTCATAAAATGAAAATATTTTATGTATGATATTTTGTGAGACTTTTGATAGTACTGAGCAGTTTGATTCATACTAGAGATATTGCAATTTTTATTATTTAAGTGCTTAGCAGTTTTTGTTTTTTCATAAATGGGATCAAAGAGGATGACAGAAGTATCATTCTTATCAAAATGATCTAAAAATTATTAGTTTCATTCTGACAGAAGTTATTAATGTATCACACAGTCCACTGAGGCATGAACTTTTAGTTAGTTTTAGAATTAAATGTCAAAAGAGATGTTATATCAGAAACTTCGTGTGTATCAGCTTAAGATATTGTAGTCACTCGACATTAATGGTTTCCTGATACAGATAGGCACGTCACAAATGATGGTGGTGTATGAGTTCAGATTGGAAGAAACGAACAGATCAACTGGCCTCTTTTGTATTATTTTTTTCTGACACTTAATTATGTATATGAGCTCTCATTATCTCCAACATTTTCCTGCCAGTTTGTGTACCAAAAACATGTTCCTATAGTTTTATATTTTTATGAGTGTGTTTGTGGTATTTATATCAGGTGCCTGCCAATAACAATCTTGGCTGTAGACTTCTACAGAACCTAATAAATAAGACCAGATTGATGGAATGAAGTCTACTTTCGGTTAAAATATGGACATCTTAACTCTGAAGAATTTCAGAAACATTTCATCTTGTACTTCAATTTTACTAGGATCACACAATATGCATTATCATATTTTCTGGAGGAAACACAGATCTACAGCTGTACTTATAATTTCACAGACATCAAGAAATGTGGGCCTGATTTTCGTTGGTTGGTTTGTAATTATTGGCTGGTTCCTTGATTCCTTGAGACTGAGTATTGATGAAGTGAATGCACAATGAGCTCTGGGCAGAAAATTCAAAAACTTGAAATCTCAGCAGAAAGTAAAACTCAAGAGCTTGAAAGGAACTTCATAGTAAAAATCCTTTAAGAAAGTGAGTCAAAAATTGATTTACATTAGATATTGGTTTCCTGTATTAGGTGAGTTCCAAATGCACCAAAGAGAATCGTCATTTTTACAGAAGTCTACCTACCATTTAATTTTGGGAAAACCAGTTTGTGATAAATCAATAGCCTATGGTGGGTATGTAGGACACTGAGGAAAATGAGAATACTTTGTGAGTTTTGCAGTCTAATTGGAAATAAGGAATACATGAAAATATTTATGATATTAGAAATTAAACTATAATTCATACAGGGGATATCACGTAATTGCCAAATGAAAGACAAATATTGAATTTAGAGGTAAATGTAATTACTCTGGCCCAAAGGCCTACAAATTTTCATAGATAGGATAGGTCTTGTGTTGGTGTTTAAAAATAATAAGTTTTAAAATGGACAGTTATTCAAAATGTATACTATATTTTAATAAATTTTAATAAATGTTTATAAATATGACTTACATGTATAATAAAATTATATTGAGATTTTATCTCCTTTGATGATAATTCTATATAACTACATTAAAAATCATCTAAAATATAGGACATGAAAATATAAAGTAAATAAGTCTTTAACTCTCTTATTTGCTCTTTGATGAAACTAACTATTTCAACTTAAAAGAGAGATGGTATAAACCATGGGAAATTAGAGAAGGTTTTGACAATGGGGGGTGATTTTCCTTATTCAGCCATAATTTAGATCATGTATGTTCCATAATTTTTTATTTAAATTCAATTAACCAACATATAGGACATCATTAGTTTCAGATATAGTGTTCAACAGTTTATCAGTTGTGTATAAACACCCATTGCTCCTCACATCATGTTCCCCTAATGCCCATCACCCAGTTACCCCATCCCCCCATCCATCTCCATAATTCATGTTGAATTAATAAAAGATTTATAGAGTGCAATGTCATCGGGTAGCCCATTGTGAAATGCCTATGATATAGAAGGATATTTACTGGAATAGGAAAAAAAGAAAGAGGTAAAGAAGGAGGAGGAAGAGGAAAAGGAAAAAGATGAAAAAGAGGAAAAGGAAAATCAAGGAAGAAAAAGAAAAAAACAAACATTTAAGAAATCAGGAAAATTCTATGGAAAGATGCAGACTTTGCTAATAATGCTGGAATTCTCCTAACTGGAGTATGCCACAGTGGGGTAAGTATTTACTCTTCATTTAGAAATAAAGGTCTGCTGTAGCCTTATAAAGAGAACCCTTAAAGTGGAGAAAAAGTAAAGATCTTCTCTACCTTTTTTTTTTTTTAAAGAATACTATGCAGCTATTTCTGCTATTTTTTTTAAATTTTTTATTTATTTATGATAGTCACAGAGAGAGAGAGAGAGAGAGGCGCAGAGACACAGGCAGAGAGAGAAGCAGGCTCTATGCACCGGGAGCCCGACGTGGGACTCGATCCCGGGTCTCCAGGATCGCTCCCTGGGCCAAAGGCAGGCGCCAAACCGCTGCGCCACCCAGGGATCCCTTCTCTACCTTTTTTAAGTTGAAAATGTATATGAACACATTCTTAAAAATGTTTCAAAGGAAGAAAATCAGTCTCACTATATCATAACATTTCCATTTTTTATTACCTGTGCGCACATATTTATTCAGTCCAATCATCATCTGAAGCTTATTTTGAATTCTGTAGTCAAAAAATTCTAATATATTTTTAAGGAGCCAATCTACTTTTGAATCAAAATGAGATTTTAGAAGTCTGGTTGCCTCCTTCAAAGAGATCCTTGCAAAGAGCACTGTCCTTGAGAAATCAACTTCCTCATAGCTATTTTGAGAAGGAGAAGCAGAAACTGGAACATATTTGGGGCATTTCTGTGAAGACTTTCGGAAAGAGTTACAAAAAAAAAAAAAAAATAGGATGGGACCATTTGAGTTGCCATTTATAAAAAGGGAAACCTCTCTATGATGGAAGGTCAGGATAACCACCTGTTCTTCAAAGGATATTGGAAAATAAACTCCTTTAATCTAAAACACCCTGACAGGGGTGACCAGATGGTAGATGTCTTTGGTGAGTACAGATTTCCAGCCTCTGAGACCTGCTTTGTTGTGCTTACAAGTTTATGTGAAAGGACTCCAGGCTGTTCAACGCTGCTCATCAGCTTTCAATCATTGAATAGTTCTATTAGTGAGTTTAGGGATGTTTTAGGGATTTCTTAGCTGGTGGACCACAGTTTCTCAGAAATACACAGCTGGGCTGTAAATAAACCTTAAGAAGGGAGGTATTATAAAATGGGGACAAGGAAGGAGGCTCCAATCCCTTTGAAATACTCCACTTCTACCCTTGAGGAGTTGGTTTTTACCATAGCTCACCTGACACTTCTAGTTATCTATATCCCATTTTCCTCTTCTTCCCTGTAGACAGAATCCTGATTTTGTTCAGGAAAGTGCTATACCTAGCCCTAAAGAGATACTTATTTCACAGTCTTCCCTGGATTGACCATATTGTACAGAACTGGATATCTTCTGGGAATTGTTTTCACTCCCCCTTCCTTCCTGCTGTCATGAACCTGGTGTGATGCCTGGAGATGCTCTAGTGATCTCATAATATGAGATAATTAGGTGTAAGGGAAAATGTGAACACACTGAGGCAATAAGAAGAGAATGATAAGCACTTGGGTCCAGGCTGGTTTGATTGAGCAGTTTAGCCCATACATTCAACCCCTGAATTCTGACCTTTTATATGAGAAGAATTACCCCAAATGTGTTTAAACTACTGATGATATATTTGGTTACTGGAAGTCTAGCATAGTCTTAACTGCTACCCCTGGAATAGCAAAATTGCAATATGACCATCTAATATCTTATTCTACCAATCTCTAATTTCCCCAGTTGACTACTTCATGAAGCTGATGGTTTGGGTGAAGTCCCTAAGGAAAGCTCAATGTCTGTTTCAGATAATTAAAAATGAAGCTGGGGCACCTGAGTGGCTTAGTCGGTTAAGCATCTGCCTTGGGCTCAGGTCATGATCTCAGGGTCCTGGGATCAAGTCCCACATCAGGCTTCCTGCTCAGTGGGAAATCTGCTCTTCCCTCTCCCTGGACCCCTCTCCCTGTCTTGTACTCTGCTCTCTCTTGCTCACACACTCTCTCAAATAAATAAATAATAAATTAAATCTTTTTTATAGTGCTTTTAAAAATAAATAAATAAATAAATAAATAAATAAATAAATAAATAAGTAAGTAAGTAAGTGAGTTGACTGTGGGAGTCATAGTTACATGAATGACTTGGATTTTTGAGTTAGAATGTCCAAATGTTCAAACTTTCCAAGAAGTAAATTAGTAAAATTCATTTCTTGGGAAGCAAATTGAAACGTTCATGAAGTTTTTGGGAAGCAACAATATGAATGTGTAGTGGAAGCAATGACTCCATGGACTTAAATCTCATAATCCTCTGGCTCTTTCAGTGTCATGAAAGAGTTAATGTAACCTTCAAAGTGTTCCAATTTAGAATCAAAGTACTTTTGACTATTTAGCCAGAAAATCTTGCTCAATATTTATAAAACTACCATATAATTAGCATAAGTTCACATGCCTATGGTGAAAAAATAAATGAGAAGAAAGACTAAAATAATTTTAATGAGCTCTGCCTTAATCATCCCCTGAAATAAATCTAATAAAGTATTTCTCTTCAACTTTCATTTGATGTTTTTCCTCCCCCTAACTGCCCCAGCTACACCTATGCTCAGATACACACACTTATCCTTGAAATAGGCTTGTTATTATCTCATAACTCACAGATCTTTCTCTTCGTTTCTGGGTATCTGTGCACATACAGAGATTTATGTATACATACACACTCCCATTATTGACTGTCAACCTTGCCTAGTTTTCTGTTAACCTGATAAGGGAGGATAGGATAAGCCAGGGAAAAGGGTTAAAAGGATCCATTGTAAGTAAGAAAAAGGAAGCAAAAAGATATTTTAGGTCTTAAATTTACCCTTGAAGTTGTACACAAAAAAAAGGAATATATTTTTAATATGCAGCTATAGTTCCCTAGTAGACATTCTATAGAAAAAAATTATCTGTCCCACTCTTGTACCTTTGTAGTCAGTACATTGGAATGCTTTTCTTCCTGACTGGACTCCTATTGTCAGCCTATGCAATGAACATACTGAGATATTAGTTCAATTCCATGTTCCCAAAACTGTTCCAGCTATTGGTTTCCACACAGTAAATATGTGCAAACAGAACAAAGTCAACCTGAGGAAGAGGTGAAGGGAGTGAAGCAAAAGAGACAATGAATATTGTATTTTTCTTTCTGGATAAAAGCAAAATAGATTTATATGAATTATGACCCCTTGGAACTTGCAAGCATCTCCTGTTTAAGTTCTGTTTAGCTAATCTCATGTCATAATTAAAGTTAAAAAAAATGTATCCAGCATACATTTGACTCATGTCATTAGGGAAGAAATTGCATTGTTTACTGAGCATTTTTGCAGGTCACTCTGAAACTGTGGCAATAACACATTCTAGATCTATAGGAAGAGTGTTTCATAAAAGGAACATTTTAACACCAAATAGGCCATGAGGGATTCATACATTGATCTCTCACTGACGTTTTCTCTGAATTAGTTAAGACTGCTAGACTAACAATGATTCTAATGGGAAAGATAAAGAAGACCGAATAGTGGAGAGGCAGCAATTCAAAGGTTTAATTCAGGTTTTCCTATTTATATGACTTATAAATTTAGGTAATTGGTGGTGTTCAAACTGATGATGCTATCGAATGCTGTTGATGGATGATAGAAGTTCATTTACCTCCTAAGTTTTAGTGCTTAATAAGAGATAACACAGTAGTCCCCCCAAAAAGAAAGTTTGCTGACAATGATAGAGCATTTACAGCAGGCCACCAACAGTACATTGGTTCATGAATTTATTCATGTCAAAGTAGAAATTTTAGCAGTATTTATCCTTCATGCTACCTTTTCATTAATATCTTCTTTGAAATAAGTGTTATAAGATAAAGTATCTATTTACTAACATTCTAAATTATAAAATAAAAGTATCACATTTAATCCAGGGCTAAATTCTATGTCTCCACGCCTCCATCTTAATTCTGCATCACAAGATTTTTGAGATCTCTGGGAAGGGCTTTATTTTTCTTTTATAAGTGAAAAATCATTCATCTGAATCCTACTCTAGAGTAATTGTAGCTTGGTCAGCACTGTGATATGGGAAAAGAATGTATAATATGCCTGTGTTTAGTTGGAATCCATCTAGCAAAGGCAAGAACAAAAAGTCAAGTCTATTTAAACCACAATACCATTTCCCTAAAATGTATTTCTGACATACACGTGGGATTCTGTGAAAGCAAATCCATGGTCAATATGTAGCTCATTTTCACTCAGTCAGTGTAACCTAGAATAGAGAGACTTTTCCAATAATGGAAATGACAATTAAACTCTTCAGTCATGATCACCAGCTTTCATGCAACAGTGTTGAGGAATATTGATGCGAAGAGATCCAGCCTTCCTGTGATTAAAGGCTTCTTCTGGATAGCTTCATGGATGAAACCTACGTGTACAATTAAAGTTAAAGTTCCCTTCCCCAAAATCAGTAATCATAATTTGATGAAGATGGTAGTGTTAAAAGCAAGCATTTTGGTGTCAGTTTTAACCAACCAACTTTAAGATAGGGATTATTACTACTTTCCTCTCCTAACTGTTCCAGCCATCTCTACACTGGGCACATACACTTATCTTTGCAATAGGCTTTGTTATCTTTCATCTTATAACTTGCAAAATATCTGACATTAAATGTACTATGTTTACAGTTATTATTACTAACACCACATGACTCAGAAGTCCCAGGTGATTGTCTCAAGAGTGTGAAAACTTTACCTGGCAGGTTAGAAAAATTGACCCCCACTCTCATGTTTTCTTATGCTATGTCATCAAATGACAGACTGAGAGATCAGAGTAGTCATCAGGTAACTCTCTCCTAGACTCTATAGTCAATTTTCTTCCTGCTTCTCAAGCTGTAATAAGAGTTTGAGCAGGGTGTGAGATGAAAATCAAAATCAATTTCTCATATTAAACAAAACAAAACAGAACACCCCAGTTCTAGTCTTCTACAATACTAGGAGAAATGCTAAATAGTATAAGTAGACCTTGCTTAGTCTAAAAGCATTTCACAATAGGATAGTAAAATGAAATTTGTTTCAAAAAGCATCCTGGAGGGCAGCCCAAGTGGCTCAGTGGTTTAAGCGATGCCTTCCACTCAGGGCCTGATCCTGGAGACCCAGGATCGAGTCCCATGTCGGGCTCCTTGCATGGAGTCTGCTTCTCCCTCTGCCTGTGTCTCTGCCTCCCTCTCTCTCTATCTCTCTCATGAATAAACAAATAAAAATCTTTTTAAAAAATTTACAAAAAAAAAGAAAAAAAAAAAGCATCCTGGAAAGAAAGGGCTCATAATGGACAAACTGATATGTTTAGAAGGTGGCATCATAAGTTAGAATCTGGCCATGTGTGAAAGCATGTATGTTTGAAAACTCATTCATCTGTCTGCTCTTCCAACTTTCATTAGAAATAATGTATTGTATTCATAGCAGCTTATAGAACAGTGAAATGGACAGATAATTGAACCATATTACAAAGAAAAATTCCTATTTAATAGTAGACAAGGTGCTCCTCTGTCTAAACTGAAACAGCATGTGGGAGTCAATAGGATTTTTGTCTGTCTCACTTCTTATCAATAGATTGCATAAAGCGTCCCCCCCCCCCAACCTTTAGGAAGAATCAGGCCTGAAGGAAGCCTATTGAAGCCCGTAGGGGCTGTTTTGATTGGCTTTGGCTTAGGTATTTTCGTTGTAATTATTCTGTGGTTTCCCCGGTATTCACTGCAGAGTACAGCTATCCTACACTGAGGGCCTTTGATATATGTCTGTTCTGATTTTCTTCTAATGAGGAGGGGGGGCAGAGGGAGAAGTAGTATGCTTTAAGAAGAAATACACAAATATTATACTTTGTTTAAATTATTGTGAACCAACCTTTCTCTTTTCATTCATTATCTTGCAGGATTATATCCTGATTTTGTTATAACCTGCTATCTATTATACTAATACCTTCCTGGGGGTCTTCTGTGTAGCTACGCAAGATTCAGAATTAGATGGCCAAAGGAGCTTTCTTATTTTCCCTCCTTCCATTTGAAGGAAAATGTGCACTGCTTGCCTTTGTGGAAAGCCTGGGACCTTGGAGGCCACTATTAAGAACCCCTGTTTGTTAGTTATGACTTGCTTTCCTGAAACAACCATTAGCCAACGCATCACTAAGTCAACCTAATGAAATAGAACCACTGCAAGTTTATCTACTTGAGAATTCTTTACTTACTAAAGGTCAAGTGTGAAGCTATTATTTTTATTTGACTTACCAGGCTTCTATTTCACTTATTAAGGGTTCTCAGAGTGTTTTGTGGAACCTCAGGAGTTTATGAGGTAAATTAAAATGGTTGCTGAAGTTAGGTAACTGGAACCGCTTCCAGAACATACCAACACCTATTTCTACACTCCTCAATATATATTTTTTTAAGATTTTATTTATTTATTCTTGAGAGTGAGAGAGAGAGAGAGAGAGAGAGAGAGAGGCACGGACACAGGCAGAGGGAGAAGTAGGCTCCTTGCAGGGAGCCTGATGTGGGACTCGATCCCGGAACCCCAGGATCACACCCTGGCCAAAGGCAGGAGCTAAACCACTGAGCCACCCAGAGATCCCTCTACACTCCTCAATATTTGAAAATTAAATGGATCAAACTACCTCCCAAATATACTGAGTATTCCATGTGAACATAATTTTATTGAATTTGTATTGAGTTGGATCCCCTAAGTATTAACAACAAATGGTGATTTAATGAGGCCAGCACCATGTTAGAGCCAAAAGAAGATAATGACTGAGGATAAGGATAGGCTTCTGCCTTCAAGGATTTGGGGAGCTGGTTGGAAAGAAAAAATAATACATACACAGGAATTAGACATCAAGAAAGCATAGCATCTTGTGTCATTGATTATTGGTATAAAATAGATAAAAAAAAAACAGAGGTGTATATAAATTGCAGTAGAGAATTCATGGAGAGGCCAAGTTTTAGGTAAGTCTTAAAGGATGAATAAGAATCACATGAATGGAAGAATGGAAAGAAATTTTCCAGGTTCATTTAGTGACTCATGCACCTTTATCTAGTACCTGTAACTGGCCAGAAAATATGCATGTAGGATAATTCTCTGTCCTCAAGGAAACTTATTTTTGTTCTGTGGATGACCTTTTTCTCTTCACATGCTCTTTATACATGTGCTTTCTGTTTTAACTGTTTTCAGTCATCAGTGTATATTGAATCATCCACCATTCAGCAGCTTAAAAAAAAAAAAAAAAAAGCATTCTCTTTCCTGAGTCTAAGGGTTTACTTAGTTCAGCTGGGTGGTTCTGCTTCCTGTGGTACTGTTGGGACTGTAGTCATCTAACAGCTCAAATGGGCTAGAACTTCCAAAATGGCAGTCAAAGCAAATCATGGGCCAAAACCTAAAAGCAAAGGGGAGGAGAGGCAAGAAATTCATGGCATCTTTAACCCATCACACTGCCTAAGGGGCTTTTTATGTGACTCCTCCTCCAACGACCTAACCCCCTAAACTCAAGTGTTATCACAACAGCACAGAATTGAGAAGGAGACATCACAAACTAGCTGTCTTTTCTTTCAACATTTTTCTCAACCATGAAACAGTTCTATCAGTGACACATTTATTTCCTCAATGACAAAGAGAAGTGGAATGAACAAAAAAGGAAGTAGTGCATGAAAGTTTTGAATTTGAAAGTTGGAGAATGTTTGGAATTTAATACGGGGGGGGGGGGGGCAAGCTTTTTTAAAAGCCAGAAAAGTTACCTAGACGTAATATGGTAGTCATCAGGGAACCATGGAATTGAGGGGCGGTGGGGATAAGACTGAAATCAAGAAAGTGAAATTCATGCCAGATTTGTATGACGGTCAATTTACCCTTTTGAATATCTTTTCCAAAATATTTTCCAAGGATTATTATACATAATTTCATCCCTTTCCAAATAGTAAAACCACCTAAATGCCCTATCTCTTCCTAAACTACTTAAAAATCTTTCATATTCTCATTATAAGTCTCTTTCTTATTTCATTATATATTGCTACCGTTGTTTAATTTATGTCTAGTCTTATCCCTAAAGGCTGGCTTTCCCTCAAATATTCTTATCCCAATGGTTCTTTTTTCTCCTTTCTCTAATCCCAAAACACTAAGGACTAAACTTATTTTTTAAATCCCACCTCCCCCTCCCACCTACCATGTGTGACTGACTGTGGGGCTCAATAAATGAATGGAACAACTAAATGAATGGATAGTAGTCCAAATAATATGGAAAATGTCCCACCTCTACAGAAATTTTTTTCTAAATTAAAAATTGCATAATATTTTGAATACCATATTGGGAAAAACACTTGACTACCAAAGCTAGTAATTATATGTAGTTCTTTACATCAAGGGATGATTTCAAGTCATGTAAGAGGATTGATTTTCCACTCTAGCCAAGGGACTCATGGTGCAGTAGAAAAATAAAGGGACAGGAAATCTGATGATCTTGATTTATATTCCAGTTTTACCTTCTGTAAAACAGGCAAGTTTTTTACTTGTGCTTTACCCTCTCTGGACATTGGTTTCCTAGTCTATAAAATGAAGAACCTAGAAATTGTTAACCAAGATTTTTGCATGTAAACATTTCCAGCAGAGTTTCAGAGAAATATGTTAGATGAATCTAACCCTCACATAGAAAAAGACACTCATAGTCTGGAGCAAGCCATTCAGCCTTTCTGATTCTTAATTCTTTCCTTGGACACTAAGGAACTCCAGGGTCTAGAGCCCACTTTCTTTTAACAACTTCACCCTGTGGTTGAATCTCTAGGAAAATAAATTGCCATTTTTAATCTAATTAGTGTAATTTTCTTTGTAAGAACAAATAAATCTACACCCAATAGCATTTTAGGATCAGTAAGAAGGTAGGTAGCACTCAGGGCAAATATAGTGGATGTTAACTAGAGTAGAAAATTAGCAAAAGGTGCAGATGGCTCAGAGTACTTTAAATCATTTAAATTCACTTCCATTCTACAAACACTTATTGATATTTACATACATAAGAATCTATGTCAGATTACAAAGACAGATAAAACTTACACTTTTCTACAAAATTCAAGTCTTAAAATTGTCTACCCAGTGCTTCTCAAAACAAATTGCATTGCTCTTGTCCAGTAGTCTCCCCCTGGGACACTACGAGCCCCAAAGATCTTGACCCTATCATTTACCCTCCCTGGACTTTCATCTGCTCATTTATAAGAGTGACTGATCATCTCTTCCAGCTCCAGTGTTTTGTTTTGTTTTAAAATATTTTATTTATTTATTCATGAGAGACATGAGAGAGAGAGGCAGAGACACAGGCAGAGGGAGAAGCAGGCTCCCTGCAAGGAGCCCAATGTGGGACTCGATCCCAGATCCTGAGATCATGCCCTGAGCCCAAGGCAGATGCTCAACCGCTGAGCCACCCAGGAGTCCCCTGCCCCCCAGCTCCAGTGTTTTAAAAATTTACAATGGGTAACATTTGGTGTGTTGTGTCACAAGCTCATGTATGTGTCTGAGCCCACCCGCTGCTCTGGATCTACTATCAAGACATCTCTGAGCCCAAAGTGCCTGTAGCATTGTCCTGATTGCCACAAATCAGCCTTAAATTAGGCATTTATCATATTTGAAAAGACACCATCTGCAGATCTCCACCATTGTGCAAAGTTGTCATGAACAATATGCTACTTTGCAATCTGCACATTTAAAAACAAATGGGGGAATTCAACAGCAACTAGAAATAAACTTGGGCTTTGGAATTGCATTTCTTAGCTGCAGTTAGTGCTTGGCCAGTCCCCAGAACATCACCTTCCACTTAGGAGAATGTAGAGCTAAGCAAATTCAAACTGAAAAACATCTTTTAACTTTCTATGTGAACAGGAAGGAAGGAGAGGATAAAGGTAATAAGATTCTCTGATCATAGGAAATTGGAATTTGCTATCTTGCTAGACCATTATTCTTAATGCACAGCTGAAGTTGGCTACATTTCCTTGGCAGAGAAATAAAATCATTCTGATTCAAAGTAACATAAAATGATTTGGTAAAGATTTTTTCTAATAATGGTCGTGTGTGTGTGTGTGTGTGTGTGTGTGTGTGTGTTTAATTTGCTGACAAATAAAAGGTGAATATTCCCTTCTTGTCCATGCTTAGGGAATGAATGTAAATTGTATAGTCAATAATATAGAATTAAAGTTTATAATCATATTTAACACCTCAATATTTGATTACATTAGAGGTGAAATAGTGCCATATTTAAAATACAGTAAAGCATGAGTAATTTTGTTTCCTGATTAGGGTTATTATAAAAATGGTATTTCAAAAACCTGTAGCCCCACAGGAATACAAAGGCCCCTGAGGGCTTTGGGGAATCATTATTGTAACAACTACCTATGCAAATTCTTTTCATCACAAAATATTAAGAGGTTAAATGCTAATAGGTCTTTGAGATTGTTTGCTTGAGGTTTCCTTCACCCCCCGCTTGATTTCAAACATTTATTTTAAAAAAAATTCAAAGAAGTAGGTGTATAGGAACAAGTTGTTACATTGTATCTAAGGGAAATTGAGTTGAAGACAGTTGCAAAATTGTTTGACCTTATTATCCCATTTCTTTTGAATAAAATAACTCTCTAATGAGCTACTGTTTGTCCTAAAATGTCTCCAGATGGAAGATTGGGACTGCTAATGGTTCTACTACTTTTAACTTAAGGGAGAAAAATCAGCAGTAGCAGAGGAACTATGAATCAACATTAGAATCATCAGTTTTTAAGATGATGAATAAAACTCTGGAACCAACTCTAAGTACACCCAATTAAAAGAAAAATAGAAAAGAGTTGGTCTTGAAGTTGCAAGATATGCCTAGATATATCCAAACAAACACCCAGCTATCTGACAGATTTCCATGATGTGACTTGTGTAAGTAACCACATGGCCGGTGCCACAGAGTGCCTTCTTAATGGCTTTCATGAGCTCTTCTTCCCTTTTGGCAGCTTGCTTTCCTCTTAAACTTTTCCTGAATACAATCATTTGAGTGCTTTCTCTGTGTTGGTGACTCCCAGGTAGATGTCTCTACATCTGATTTCCCCATGAACTCTAGACCACCAATTCCTACTGTGTTATAAGAATGTCCGTTAGGTTTTCCTCAATTGTTTTATTTGATATTTTTTAAAGATTTTATTTATTTATTCATGAGAGACACAGAGTCAGAGACATAGGCAAAGGGAGAGGGAGAAGCAGGCTTCCTGCAGGGAGCCCGATGTGGACTCGCTCACAGCTTCCTGGGATCACACTGAGCTGAAGGCGGACGCTCAACCACTGAGCCACCCAGGTGCCCCACCTCAACAGTTTTAAACATGTGACCACATCTGAGTTCTCTGTTGTCCACTCAACGTTGCTCTTTCTGTATTTCTAATTCTGTTCATGGCAATGGCCGTCTTCGATCCTCCTCTCTCAGATGTGAAACTGCATGCAGATTCATCTTTCATTCATCATTCTTCCCTGTTCTTCCTTCAAGCATTTTACTAAATTGAATTCTGTTGCTTCACCTCTGAAGTCTCCTAATTCCATTCCTTTCTCTTATATCCCCCATTTCACTTCAACTTCTCCCTTCAACCCCCTTTCAGGTGACATGCTCCTCCCAAATGTTACTATGGTACTCTAGAGTACCTCATGGCACCATTCACATTGTAGTGTAACATCCTTTGCCTTCCTGTCCCCACCTCCCAGCATGTAAGAGGTGCTCAGTAAGTACCAGTTGAGCAAACTTTCCCAGTCACTTCCTTATTGCTTTCTGGTGGCCTTTCTTGCCTGCTGCCTCTTTCCCACAGTCCAAGCAAATATGGACATTAATCACTAGTTGGACTACTTTCTCCATTCTTGTACTAATTCTATTCCCTAAGTTGCACTTTCCTACCTCTTTGCTTTCACCTGTTCCAAGAGTAAATATCCTTATTTCTGCATCTTCTTACAGAAGTGCCTTCTACACTTGAGAAGTTTGTTCAAATATTTTCTCCAAAAAGCCTTCCCAGGGTATGTTCTAGACAGAACATACTCTATCCCATCTATCTTGGAGAGCATTTGTCCTACTTCTTTTATTACATCTTTAATTGTTACCTTGTCTAAAATATTTTGCCGTACTTGATTTTCCTACTTGAATGTGGAAAGTACAGAAGGTGACTTCATTTCTATGTCTCCCATATATTTACGAGGTACAAAGTTCTCTGTGTTCTGTTATACAATTCTTAAAATTTGATGTTTTTCACTTAACTTAGACACAACCACAAAATAACAAGCTCTAGGTTGGATTGGGTTCTGTTTATTCCAACAATTGTGTTTAGGATAACATCTTGACATACAAAACAATACTGACCACAATAATACTAATAGGAGACATATATGCCAGTGAATATTTCCAATATAGTTCATTGTAAAGCTGTGAAAGATCAAATCCACAATCTGCAATATAGCATGAGATATTATTTTGTGAACTAGGGGCCATTTAGGGCTAATAATCCAACTCTTAGAGATTTATATATCCCATCCTATAAAATATAGTTAGGGAATTGCTTGATACTCTGGCTTTCTTGTTGTGAATAATAGTAACATAATCCTTTGCATTTTATCTTGCCTATTATCCAATATTTTGAGAATTAATGAGAAAATTCCTTGAAATATTTTCTCATTAATCCTCAAAAGCCCCCCTCTGCAAAAGATTTGCAAAAATGATTAATTAAGAATTAAAATTCCTTCACAAAGAGGACCACATCCCTACACTGTTCCTCAGCTAGTATCAGTGAAATCTTAGGGTCATAAAATATAAAGAGGCTATAAAATATGTTATTGCTGTAGGCATCAGAGGAGAAAGGCAACTTGCTTTTAATGTAAATGAATAAATAAATATTGATCTTTGTCATGGAATATGGAGATACAGATTTCTAAAAGATACACTTTAAGGATATTTGAGCAAGTTTTCATTCTAAATATATGGGAGATAAATTTTTGACTATGCATCTTTTGAGAAGTTCTCAAACCAAACTATTTTCAGAGCCTGTTTATTTACATTCCTTTGAGCTAACCATTCTTAATTTGCAGGGTATTAAATAGTTGTAATTTATCATGTAGGGCATACTCTTGGTTCAGTGGTTCCTCTAGGAAACATAGTTGATGAACCATAATTATTTTCCAAAAGCTAAAGGAATGATCAAATCTTGTTATTCAATTCATGCATGTGGTAAAAGTGAAGACTTTTCAAAATGTTAGATTCCTTAAAAAATAAAGTATGCTTACATGAGTTTCTAACTCTGATTCCAAAATGAACTACAAAAAAGGTATTAGATGTAAGTGCAGAAAAGCACAACTATATAATTTATTAGCACTGAGAAAACATTGGTATAACTCCAACAGATAACCCTTCCCAGGGCAATGCAAGCATCACAAGATGGGAATATCAGCAAAGTTATAGAAAAAGCAGGATAAAAACTATGCATACAAAACATAATTTCCCAAAAGAAGAGAATAAAGTGATGAAAAATGCACACTGGTAGGGGGTAGATTTCGGTATCATCAAAGCATCTCGGAATCAAGATAATTACAGCGTTCAGAACTTGGAACATTGAGATACAAATATATTGCCATAGTTTGGGGGAGAATTAATGTATTTGATGTAAAGAAAATGGGAAAGGAAAACAAAGAAAATGGGAAAGGAAAAAGATTACTACAAGCTACTGATTATTTAGTCATCTCAGGTATCACCTTAAGCACTTTCTTTTTGTTTGTTTTTTTAAGATTTTATTTATTTATTCAGGAGAGACACACAGAGAAAGAGGCAGAGACATAGGCCGAGAGAAAAGCAGACTCCACGCAGGAACCCTGATGTAGGACTCAATCCCTGGACTCCAGGATCATGCCCTCGGCCGAAGGCAGACTCTAAACCACTGAGCCACCCAGGCATCCCACCTTAAGCACTTTCAATAAGCTATTTTATGAAATTACTCAATAGCCATATGAGGTTAAATATTATTAACAATTCTTTATATATAACAAACCAAGTTCAACTGTCTGGACAAAGCATCTATGTACCTAGTTAGTAGTCAACAGGTGCCTGGGTATACATATATATAACCATAAATGTGAAATCACATATGGAAAACCATATATGTATATCCTACATATAATCATATATATGTATACACATATATCTATATGCTGGTTGATTTTATGTCAACTTGACTAAATCTCAGGTTCTCAAGGCTTAAATCTTATTTTTTTTTAAATTTTATTTACTTATTCATGAGAGACACAGAGAGAGAGAGAGAGAGAGAGAGGCAGAAACACAGACAGAGGGAGAAGCAGGCTCCATGTAGGGAGCCTAATGTGGGACTCGATCCTGGGTCTCCGGGATCACGCCCTGGGCTGAAGGTAGGTGCTAAACCGCTGAGCCACCCAGGCTGCCCAGGGCTTAAGTCTTAGGCTGAATTACACCACTGACTTTCCTGGGTCTCCAGCTTGCAGAAAGCAGACTGGGACCACTTCAAGGGTGACATGTGCCTAATTGACAAAGGTGCCCTTGAGGAAGCCTTTCGTTTCATGGACAGTTGCAGCTCAGGTGGGAGCCAGCACTTGAGTGGCTGTCCAGGGCAACTCTATACTCTCTAAATGACTGAGAGGCCAGATAGATATTCCAGCTTTTCCAACAGTGACTCTCAAAACTCCTTCCAAGGAAGGCCATCGTAGGTCATGACAGGGAACCTCAAATATGAGCGGTTGCCACCACTGTTCTCAGGAGTCAGAATATGAGCTTTGGAATCAGCCAGCCTTCAGAATCTCAGTGGATTTCCTGAGATTTCATTTGTTCATCGCCAAAATGGATGTAATAATTGCTATCTCAAAAGAAGGCTGTAAGCGGGTTCAATTAGGATAAATATATGAAGGGCCTAGGATGGTACTTGGGTCATGATAGGCTCTAAGTGTCTAGGGGCCAAAAAAAAATGAAGGAAAAGAAGAAAAAAAGGACAAGGAAGAAGGGAAACACAGAGGACTAGGAGATGTGGAAAAGGAAAAGGGGAAAAGTGAGAAAGAAGGGGAATGGCTGGGATTCATTGTTTCTAGAATCTTCCCTAAGTGAAAGCACCCCATGAGATCTGATGGAAACCACTATGGTGGCTGTGGCCCATTGGAGGTGCCACTGCAACTGAATGCAAAGGGTATTTGGGATCTCCCAGCATAGGTGACAACTAATAGAAATGGCAACATTGAATACAGCAGAGATTCAAACCAAAGATATGCTGGAGCCAGATCCAGCTCTCCCGTCTCTCCTAGAGTGAGATTCCCTTGACATCTGGGAAATGTTTAGTGATTATTGATTTCAATGCATCACTGACTGAGGAAGGAGAGTAATAATTTCTACCAGGAAACCTGGTGGAAATGATGGCTTAGAAACTCAAAGTGTTTTCTTGAGCCAATTACAGAAGCACTAAACAGTAATCTGATCTTCAGATGTCCGGGGAAAACAGGCTATAATTAGCAAGGAGTATTGATGAAGCAGAGCTGAGGTAAAAATAAATTTATTCTTTGCAAGCTTAATTATTTTGAAGGAAACAAGAAGAGAAAATTGACAAAATAAACCATGTGTACACACACTTTTCTTTTAAAAACTGGAACTATTCTATGTGAAGTCTGATACATACTCAGAAAAATTGTAAAATCGATAGCATGCCTTTTCTTAATAAATAATAGTTTAGGGGAAAAAATGGAGACTTTGAAATAGGGGGCTTCTGCTAGGCAATCATGAATCACATATCTGTTGTGTTTACAAAGTATGGAAGCCCGACAACCCATGGATAATCAGTTGCCAAGTTCTCTCCATCTGTAGCTCTATGGAGTGTCTCCCGTCCAACCTTATCACTAGTTGCTCCACCCCGCTGTGGCTCCTGACTCCATATAAGGAGCTATTGTATTTACCTGCCAATTGCTTGCTATATCCATTTCTAGACACTTTACTCAAACACAGCTTCAAAAAATATAATTCCCCTGGTCAACTAGAAACTTTCCATTTTTTATAGGATAAAGTCTAAATCCTTGTTTAGGTACTCATGGCCCTTCAAAACTGGTCCCAAAACTTCTTTTTTTTTTGGTCCCAAAATTTCTTATGGGCAGTACTGAACTAGAACAAGAATTCCACAATATATTTCAGTGAAAAGGGGCTTCCCAATCAACTAAGTTAGAAGATGCTGAATAATATGACCATGAAGTACCTACTGTTCATGAGGGATTTCCTTTGTGCCAGACACTAGGACCACCATATGCTTCATATTATTTAATCCTCACAACTCTGCACAGCTGATTAGTAGGTGAGAAGGCCAACCAAAGCTTAGAAAGGTAAGGAAGATATCAGGTAAGTATCAGAACAGGAATCTGAACCATGGTCTATCAGACTTTGGGTCCTCAGCTCTTACACATAGGGTTGCTCTAATCCTTCCCTATGGGGTGTCAGGGGCATTTAGCATATTAAAATCCCTGAGAAACTTCCCAATCTCCTGACATGCAGAGCTCTATAGGGTTTTGTTTAAATCAGTCAAATTTACTCTACTATTGGAAATGATTTTATGAAATGCCTCTTCTCCACCAATAAGTAGGTTCCAATAGTCCTTTTTAGGAAATGTTGAGCAAGTGACTCTAACAGCCTTTCTCACTCAAACATTCCTCTTTTCCAGGACTTGCCTTCCAATTCTCTATGCAATGATTTTCATTTCATTTAGACACTTTAGTTTATATGTCTCTAAATATGCTTTAGGGCTAACCTCCCTCACTATCTCTAGAACTCTTTCCATTTACTCTAATCTGAATCTTATTGGTACCCCGAGAAATCCCACCTCCTCTCTGAAGCTTTTACCTGACTGCTCAAAAATATGTTGAGTTTAGTAGTCCTCAGTTTTTTGTGGCACTGACATAAAAGGATTCTGAGTATGAACATATGCTGAAGAGATGCTGTACATTTGGTGTGTTAAGATTTGGCTTTTGCTAGTAGTCACATCCCCTCATCAATTCCTGTGTTCAGATCTTGAATAAACACCAAGAACCACATTCAAAATTCTGAGTCCATGGTCCTTGTTTTTCTCCATACATCATGCATTGCTTGGACCACCAGCACTATCACGACACATGTATGTGTAAATATGAAGTGAGCTAATACAGATATGGGGAGCTTTGCAGAACACCCCACATTTTATACATGTTTCAAAAGTGTTAGATTTACTATTTTTGTTATGGTAAATTGGTTGTCACCATGTTCCGGGCATTGCACCAGACCATGAAAGCAGCTGAACATGGTGTAGTCTCTGCCCTCAGGAAGCTGTCTGGTGAGGTCTAGTTCCAGGAAAGAAAGAGCACAAGCAAGATGGATGAGGGATATCAGTTCTATCCCAGCAGACCCAGGAGAGCAAGAGAGGGATCATAGTGAAGGTGGCAATCCAGCCAAACCTTGAAGGTCTGCCTGGAGGCAGATGGTCATTGCTGGCATTGGGGGAGCATGTGCAGGGGACGTCCCATGGTTTGGGAAACTGCAAGTTAGTCCACTTGACTGGAACCTGGTATGTGATGTGTAGGTCATGAGCTACAAAACCAGGTGGGTCAGATATTGAAGGTCTTAGGTCTCCAAGGCACTCAAACATAATCCCATTCATAAGAGGATGAGAGGAAGTAGGTCAATGATGCATTTAAAGCTTAGAGAAATAGGATCACAGTTATATTATAAATGTAATTTTGGCTATGTTATAGAGATTGGTAGAAAGCAAGACTGAATTCAGGGAAGAGATAAGTGAAATATGAACAGGACAAATTGGAATATGGCACTCTGTTAAATACAAAGTTACATATCAGAGAAGAAACACAGGTCTGAGTGGCTAAATAGAGATTTACTGTTTTAAAAATGTAAATAATGAGGCAGTATATTTTAAAACAAAATCATTATATTAAATATATTTTATTCAGTGTAAAAAAGTACGCTATTGTTCACCTAAATTGGTCAGGATTATAAAAAGTAATTTTAATGTTGGCAGAGAAAAGATGAAAGCAAGTATAATTTGGCAATTGTTATGAATTGAAAGGCTTGCTTTTGCCCTTGGGCCTAATAATTTCATTTTGAGGCATCTCTATTGGGAAATAATGTAAAAGGCCGCAACACTTATCAGAATTAAAATTTTGAAAATATGTATTTCCAATGAAGAGGGAATGGATAAGCGCTCAATTATGATATATCAATGTAATCTAATATTTTGAGGACATTTAAAATTATAATCACTATGTGTTTTAAATAGAGTTGCCAGATAAAACACAGGATGTTCAGTTGCATTTGAATTTCAGATTAAAAAAAATGAATAATTTGTTTAGTATAAATGTGTCCCGATATTGCATGGGACATTCTTAACCTTAAAAGTTATTGTCTATCTGAAATTTAAATGGATCTGGATGTTTCGTATTTTCATTCACCGAATCTGGCAACACTCACTAAAGAATCTGCAAAAAGCACAGTTTATACCATTTAGAAATGTAAGTTAAAAAATATACTACTCAGTTATGGGGATTGGGGGTGAAGATATACCTTAAAAAAAAGATAGTAAAGAAATACTTCAAAATCGGATCAGTGGGGGGGGGTGTTTAATTACAGATTTGTTTGTAGATTTAGTATGTTTTATATCTATTTTTCTACGACAAGCATGAATTAATGTTTACAAGCAGAAAAATTTGTGTATATGTTTTTATAGGTTCATGTATAATTCTATTCCACTTTTAGCATTGACAGTGGCCCCTGTTTATGAGCAATGCAAGTTAGAATACTCACTCATTTCCACATTACCGTCAGACACAAAGCTCTTTCAAGTAACCCTTAGCATAAAACCGGGACTACGATTAGTTCTCAGCTGAAGTATCACCCACTAGCAAATTCTTCTCCATGCACCCTATCTCAATTCTCCTCCACCACCACACCATCAATCACCAATGCCTTCCCATTATTCCAGAGCAAACTCTTTGCCTTCTTTCACGCCACTTATCAGGGCTTCAGTATGCATTTGTAAAACAGAGTCAATGAATAAAAGAGAGAAATAAGATCAGAACTATTAATGGCATTTCTCATTAGGGTAAACCTGGTATATAGTAGGTCCCAGTTCTATAACTTTAATGTGTGCCCAGGATTGCTTTTGCAAATACCACGGTAGAAACATTTGCTCCATAAAAATGGATATAAAGAAAAATAAAGATCAGTAAAAAAAAAAAAAAATCTGTTTGTAGAGAAATTTTATTGGGCTCAGGAGTCCAGAAAGATCTCTGAAAACAACAAAACTGGAAGAAAAGATTCCAAAGCATCTTACAGCTTCCAGATTTCTTTCCCCATTGGATTTCAGTGTTTTCCCTCTAAAAGTGACTTCTTGGGGCACCTGGGTGGCTCAGCAGTTTAGCAACTGCCTTTGGCCCAGGGCATGATCCTGGAGTCCCAGGATCGAATCCCACATTGGGCTCCTTGCATGGAGCCTGCTTCTCCCTCTTTCTGTATCTCTGTCTCTCTCTGTCTGTCTCTCATGAATAAATAAATAAAATCTTTAAAATAAATAAAATAAAAAATAAAAGTGACTTCTGTGGGATCTTACTGGTCACACAGAGGATGACAGCGCTATACCAGACTGCCTTGCTTTAAAGTAGATTTACTTTTCATTCCACTAAACAGCTGACCCTTGAACAACAGAGGTTTGAACTGTGTAGGTCCCCTTATACGTGGACTTTTTTTCATAAATACAGGACAGCACTGTCAATATATTTTCTCTTCCTTGTGAGTTTCTTACCATTTTCTTTTCTCTAGCTTACTTTATTTTAGAATGTAGTACATAATACATATAATGCACAAAATCTGTGCTAAATGACTACATCATCACAAAGGCTTCTGGTCAACAGTAGACTATTAGTAGGTAAGCTTGGGAAAAATCAAAAGTTGTATGTGGATATTTGACTGTTGGGGATCGGCTCCCCTGCATTGTTCAAGGGTCAACCGTATTTTTAGGGTTTGTATGCACTTACCTTAGAAATAAAAGTTACACAAACAGCAAACAAACCAAGCAACTGTCTTTTTCAGATCTGATTTAGAGAAAAACTCCAAGGAGCTATAGAAAAGCAGATATAAGGTGGAGGGATCTCTCAGGCATTTCTTTCCCCACACCTGGTTGTCTTAAAGCCTCTTTCTCTGTCCTTCATTATTTCCTCTCTGGCCTTTTTTGAAGTTTTGGTAATTGAACGCTGCCACTACAGGAGCACTTCTAGAGGGATAAATCAGGTGCACAGCAAGAGTTTCTGGCCCCTCCCCCTCTCTCCAGTTCCACTGGTCTCCGGCTTGCTCCAACCCATCCTCCCTCTCCTTTCTTATTTTTCCTCACTTTGTCCTATTTTTTTAAACTTAGCTTATGTTTCACTTCTTCGTCTTTAGCATTGCCTCTTTTCCTTTGATTGTGAGAAACCACTTTATAGCTTTTGTCCTCAAGTTTCCTTTATTCTAACTCACTAAGGCAGCTCCACACTAAGAAGCAAGCAAGTGGTCCTCAAAGCTTGTACATTCTAACAGACTTAAAAGTCACTCCTTGCACTGGAAACAAGAGATTGGGAGTATTTAATAAAGGGTTATTGAACATATGCTGAGAATGCCATTATCCCTTTTGCTCTCACATGCTTTGTTTGCCATTTATTAATCGTGTAAAAACAAAATATAAATCTATTGACCATTCACTGGGCTCAAACAGCTGCATGAGGCTCATGCATTGAATGATTTAGACACTTGAAAGAACCAAAATGAGCACAGAACTTGAAAGGACATGTAGATATTCAAGTGTACCGTGTTTGAAGAACTTTATTTTTCTCCACTCTAAACACCTCTTGACTTCTTGCAATAAGAAACATCAGAACTGATTTTGAATACTGAGCTAAAACTTGTTTTCTTCCTCGAGACTAATACTTTGAAACACCATTTCAATCATGTGCGCCAGACTCCTATTTTAATATTCTTCTTAATGGCATGCCATCATCTTTCACATCTGCATTCTTTTGTACATATTCTCCTCATCCAAAGTGTCTTGCTTGGCTGGCACAGACTACTAGGTGTCCAGCTCTTGGGTTTGGCACAGGTTTTGATCTCAGATTTGTGAGCTCGAGCCCCTCACAGGGTCCCATGCTTAGTGTGGAGTTGCTTAAGAGTCTTTCTCCCTCTCCTTCTGCCCTTCCCCCCTTAAAATAAATAAATAAAATCTTTAAAGTGTCTTCCCACTGATTTTGTTTCCACTCCCAAACTTTAGACACATAAGTCACCATCATGGTCAAGTGTCCAGGCTGTGATTTTCCTTGTTAGGAATAAAAAAGAACGTAAGAATTTCAAAATACCTAAGAGATTAAATTGAAAAGTAGAAATTTTGTCTCCTCCTAATTCCCAACTCTACACCTCAGAAATAAAAGCAGGTAAGTTTCACAAACTTCCTTTCAATGAAATTTCTGTGCAATTAAAATCAATTAAAAGTGTAAAAAACTCTTCTGGCCCTTAGGACAAACATGGAATGTGCTTTCCTATCAGCACATGTTGATTTTTCTTGCACTAAATGACCACAGCGTAAGGCACTGCATACAAATATCATGCTTTGTGTGCTTAATGCAACCAGTCACCTAGTAATGCACATTTTGGCTGTTTCCAACTTTTGCTATCCATCACAAATAATAGCGAACATCTTTATACACATATATTTGCATTTTGGGGGAGAGGACATGCCCATACTGTAAATTTGTATAAGTGGGATAGCTGGGTCAAAGGATATATGCATATTTTATTTTGAAAATTGTTGCTAAAATATGCTTTAAAATTAGTTTGCGATTGTCAGTGATTATGATGGCACATATTTCCTATGTCATTAATTAAAAACACTCCATTATTAATGGCTGAACAAAACCATCTCACACATATGCCCATTAATTTGGGCAACAAAATCCTTGTTTATATCATTTTTGAGGTTCTCAACACTTGCAAAGTAAGTGTCCTTGTTGAAATCTGCTTCTCTTCATTGTGTTTACTGTGATAGAACTAACAAGGCTGATTATTACCTCTCAAATTGGAACCAGAATATTACATATTTACTTTGGAAAGTAGCGTGAAAGTGTTTTCATGAGAAAGGTCAAATTTAATGAATTTATGAATATTTTTAGGAAATGTAGAATGGGAGATGAATAGAATCCCAGAGAGTAGATATTTTTATTTGGGGGTGAGAGGAAGGTAGAGAAGATAAATCAATGCTGATAAGTTATATTTGAAATGAATTATAGTATATAACAATTTTAAATGCTTTTTGGAAATTGCACCTATAATAGCATTCCTAAAGTACCATTCTACTCCTCTAAAGTAGGCAAGAGTTTGGAGAATTCTTCATAAAAATTGACTGGCACAAGGAAAATAAAGTCCTTTACACATTAATATGTGGAAGAACTCAGCAGAATAGCTGGCACCTTGTCCCCTCATCTCCCTTCATTAGGGTTTATCAGTCGTGGTACTACTGACACTGGAGCAAACCAATTCTCTGCTGGGGAACTGTCCTGTGCACTATCGGATGTTTAGCAGCATCTCAGACCTCTGCACACCAGATGCCAGTAGCATCCCCCACCCAACCACAACAATCAAAAAATGTCTTAAATTCCACTAGATGTCCCCTGAGGACACATCCCCTTGAGCAAAGAAGCACTCCCCTACAGTAACATCCACCAAGCACCAGTCAGAGTTTAAGAACAATGCACAAAAAAGACTCACAGAAACTTCTGCAATAAAAAGAAAAAGCAAAATAAGCAAAGAAGGAGGAAAAAACAGAGAAAACAAAAGCAATGTAAGGAACAGAAGAAAAGTTCAGGCTATGCTATTATTAAGATTAGACATAGCATCCATGCTCTTACTTGACAGTACAAGACTTCTCAGTTATTACAAATATGATGCTTAAAATAAAACTTAATAGAAGGACTAAAAGGTAAAGCTTAGAATTCTTTCAGAAAGTCACACCAAAGAGCAAATAAGTGAAAAGTGAAGGAAGAAGGGCAAAATTGGGAGATCTATTTAGGAAGGCAAAATTCAGAGAAAATAAATGAAGTCATCAAAAATAATATGAGAAAAGTTCTGCATGCCATGCTTGGGAATCAGAATAACATCTGGCTTTAGTGGCAAAGGAAAATAGAAGAAATAATGAAATCCTATGCCTTAAAGTTTTGACAGAAAATAATATTTAACTCGACATTTCTAATAAGCCTAGCTATCAATCAAGCATGATGGCAAAATGAAACATTATCACAAATACATGCCTCAAAATTGTACCTTAAATGCACCCTGTCTTAGGAAACTTCCATTGAATAAACTTCCCCAAAATAAGGGGAAATCCAAGTAACAAAGAGCAGCAAAGACAACCTTCAAAGTCATGCATAAGGGAGCCTCCCTGATACTGCAAACTTAGGAAGCGACTCTTTCACACGGGAAGTGGGATGAAAGGACACAGGGATGGGATAGCCAAGGCAAAACAATGGAATCAAGCAGACTATTTCATATGCTCGACTTGGTGAGAAAGATGATGCAAGTTTGTGAGAGAGATGGGGAAGAAAATGTGATCGCTATCTGTACAAAGCTAAACAAATGAAAAAAAATTACCTGCAGAAAAAAAAAACCGACAATACAAAGACCTGTGGGAAAAATGAAATTGTTCATTACATGTCTTAGTGGTGAGGTATTTAAATAAGTGTGGTAGTGGAAACATTGACTCGATTCTCTTTTTGTTTTTTTTATTTTTTTGAATTTTTTTTGAATTTTTATTTTTATTTTTATTTTTTTTCGATTCTCTTTTTAAATTGTGACAAACGACATTAGAAGAATGAGAGGACATAAGAAAAAAATATACCCGTTGTTTCTAAGTGAGTTATAGCCTCCTCTTGAATACAATATCAAAGAAAGAATCAAGATAGTAGTACAAAAGTCAGATTTAGGAATGTGCGTGACTGCCAAATGAAATAGCTAATTTTAAAAGCAGATGATCTGGGAATCAGAATCTAGGATTTTGGTGGGTAGATAGGAAATTTCTCTTTTATAAAATAAGCTTTTGTTATTTGTTTAATTAACTCGTAAAGCACAAATTGATTTTACATAATTTTGGGCAGTTCTGGGCAACCACACACAAAAAGTCCAGGTGCTAGTGAAACTTGATGTGTGACTTTGGTTCTCTATGCCCAGACTTATTGAATTGGAATTTCTAACATTTGAGCCCCCAAATCAGCATTTTTATAAAACTCCTCAATTGATGCTTGTGCAGATTAATGTGTGGAAAATATGAAGTATGATATTCAGGCATTAAAGTCTCAGGATACAGGGGTGACTGGATGGCTCAGTCAGTTAAGCATCTGACTCTTGATTTCAGCTCAGGTCATGATCTCAGTGTCATGAGACCCAGCCCTGGGTGGAGCTCTGCATGGAACCCTGAGTCCACTCCATGCTGAACATGGAGCCTGCTTAAGATTCTGTCTTCCACTCTACCTCTCCTTCTGCCCCTCCTCTGCCCCTCCCCTGTTTGCACACATGTGTGGGCTTTCTCTCCAATAAATAAACAAACAAACAAACAAAATAAAGTCTCACAATGTGATTCACAAAAACAATATCAAAATAATTTTATGGTTCAATATGTGTGGAATATTTCAATACCCAGATTCATATATAGAGAGATATGGAGTTTTTTTTTTTTTTTTTCCCCTGGCAAAGCAAACTTTATTAATGGCCCTGAGGTTGGAGCTCCAGGTCCTGCTGAACACTTGAGAGTTGGGGCGAGGGCCTCTCGTGTTGGCCTCAGCAGCTCCATCCCATTCAGACTCAGGTGGAGAGAGGCTGGGTGGGGGAGACCTGGGGTCACAGCTAGCCAGATCTCCCTCAGTCGCTGCAGCCAGGCCACTCCTGGCTCCCCATTTCTTGGATCCTGGCTTTTTAGGCTTGAGTGTGGGTTTGGTCTTTTTCAGAGGACTCTGGTCGAATATATATATATATATATATATATATATATATATATATATATTCCATCATCATTAAACTATTGCTAGTGGATCAAATGTTAAGGTCTATGTTGCCATAAAAAATTCAGCTGCTGGGTACTTAGTTTTAATCTGAGCTCAGCATAACACATAAATCTTCAATTCCAGACCCTAGACAGTTCCATCATAAATATAAATACTCTGTGCAGCTGCCATTTGACTGATCTGTCTTTACAAATAGGGGCTCATTAAAAGCAAAGACCTATATTCCCTGAATCTTTGCCTTTTGCTTCTCTCCAAATATCAATTTTTTGTTTCTTACAGTAAAACAAGTGATGTAAAGTCCAGCAGATATCATGGTAAATGAAGAAATCTGTAGAAGGATAGAAAGATGAGCCATACCACCCACACACCATGACCTTGGGGAGCTAGGGTAATCCCTACATACCATGGATTTTGATCTTCAATTTCATTTAGGCCACAGGGAGCTAATTAATTCTATTTTACTGTTTGATGATGATGAACAATAAATTAGATAATAAACTAAACACTGCTACAATGTTTTTTTCTTTAATTTCTGCAAAAAGCATAGAATTAAATAAAAGATTAATAAACGATTTTATTATAAAATGCAGGTTACACTATCATCTAAAGCTAGAATTTTGAGGAAAAAAAATCTGAAGACACATTTTCATATAAAAAACAAATAATTATGAGGCCAGTATTACCCAGACGGCAAGGCCAAAGACAGTATAAAATTTAAATTAAAAAAAAGCAACAAAACTACAGAACAATATCTCTCAACAGCTTCAATGCAAAAATCCTTAGCACAAGCTTAGAATGAATTCAAAAAGTATAAAAAGAAGTATGCAACATGACCAAGTGGGATTTATTCCAGCTATGCAAGGCTGGTTCAATAGTCACAAAGAAATCAATGTAATCCACCATATCAACAGGCTAACTAAGAAAATGCGTATAATCAAATCACTGAGTACAGAAAAAGGATTTGATGAAATCCACTATTCATTCCTGATAAAAACTCTTAGCAAGTCAGGAAAAGAGAGGAACCAACTTAACTTGAGGTGTGCCAGTGCCATACAGCAAAGAAC
This sequence comes from Canis aureus, assembly GCF_053574225.1. Lineage (NCBI taxonomy): Eukaryota > Metazoa > Chordata > Mammalia > Carnivora > Canidae > Canis > Canis aureus. The sequence continues at coordinate 29,559,236 of NC_135640.1, read as the reverse complement.
AATAAGAAGCATCTAGACTGGAAAGGAAGTAATAAAACTCTTGTCGCTATAGAAAATTCCAAAAAGGAACTTACCCCAAGCAGGAAAAAAAAAAGTCCTCCCACAACCAATAAGTGAGCAGAGCAACAGGAGCAAACACCCACACATATCTATCACATTTCAGTATAATTCTAACAATGAACATACAGAACTAAAATTAAAGACAATACCATTTACAATGGCTTCAGAGAAATTAAATATGTAAGTGTGGACTTTGGAAAAACATGTACAAAACCTATACAAATGAATACAAGCAAAACTGGGAACACCTTATGATTGGTGCAACTTGTCAAGGTCAATATCCTGGTTGTGACAATATGCTATAGTTTTGCAAAATGTTGATGTTGTAGGGAATTGCCTGAAATATACAAGGGAACTTTATATTATTTCTTAGGCTGAATGTGTAACTATAATTAGCTCAATAAATTTTTCAGTTAAAAAAACAAAAAGAAACATTTTTTTTTTTTTTTACTATATGTTGGCTAATTTATTTATTTATTTATTTATTTTTTTTATTTTTATTTTTTTTTATTGGTGTTCAATTTACTAACATACAGAATAACCCCCAGTGCCCGTCACCCATTCACTCCCACCCCCCACCCTCCTCCCCTTCCAACACCCCTAGTTCGTTTCCCAGAGTTAGCAGTCTTTACGTTCTGTCTCCCTTTCTGATATTTCCCACACATTTCTTCCCCCTTCCCTTATATTCCCTTTCACTATTATTTATATTCCCCAAATGAATGAGAACATATAATGTTTGTCCTTCTCCGACTGGCTTACTTCACTCAGCATAATACCCTCCAGTTCCATCCACGTTGAAGCAAATGGTGGGTATTTGTCATTTCTAATCGCTGAGTAATATTCCATTGTATACATAAACATTTTTCAATTAAAAACCAATGAGTTCAAAATTATGGATAAAAGGTAAAGGATAAATATAAATTTTAATACAAGTGTCTTGTAACTTAATAGATGGGAGTAGGTGGCATTTTACATGCTTCTAACCAAAACCATTACAATCTCAAGCACAACAGAATACATACATACAAACTAAAAATGATCATGAAAACATCTAATGATTACTCAATTGGTTTATTTCGTTTAGATCACTCTCTTGAGTCAGTTTGGAATCACAAAGCTGTGGCTAGGGCTGTTTGATCCCATGGGAAGGTGTGCAAAGAAGCTGTGGTTTTGTCCTTGATTACATGGGTTCTGATATTGCCAGAATGGAATGAAGGGCTTTTTTATAGAAAGCAAATCTCTCCTAGGGAAAATGAGACTTAACACACAGGTAGTGGTCATTTGCCTGTCAGAACACTTGTAAAACACCATATATGTTTCCAGATATCACTACTCCATGCCTCAGTCTCCTCCTCTATGAAATAAGGACTTGTTTCTAGAGCAGCATCGTTCAACTTAATATAAGGCACAAAATTAAGTCACATATTTAAAATTTTCTAGTGGCCATCTTGAAAGAAGTCAAAGGAAATAAGTGAAATAAATTGTATATGTTTTATTAATCTATTATATCCAGAATATTACCATTTTCAATGTGTAATAATGTTAAAAATCAATATTTTTCTTTTTTTTCTATTAAGACTTCAAAATGTTCATCTTCCACTCACACAGCACTCAATTCACACTAGCTGTATTTCAAGTGCTCAAGAGCCACATGAAGCTTGTGGCTACCATATTGGATAGTCCAGGTCTAGATGATTTCTGAGACTCCTTTTCTCACTTTAAAATTTTAAAATTCTAAAAGATATATATATTTAAGAGTCTAAGTTGTAGTAGTTACCTACTCCCCTCCTCCAGGTCATACTCATGTCTCAGCTACAAGCTTTACATCTGAAACAATCGGAAACATCAGTTTTTGTCAAGGCGTCATTTCAATACCAAAGACCATGGGTACCACCTAGTGTTGAGCACAATATCTTTGACACATTTGTCGACATAAGTTGTCCTCTGTGGTTTGCTGGGTGCTTGGGTGAAAAGGTAATGCATCAAAAGTGGGAGCAGGGCTGGCAAGAGGGGCATAGAAGTTTCCTGTGAGCCAGACACTGTCTGGTTGGCTTTGTGTCCCAGCAGGTGGGCATTCTCATCTGTCTTATCTTGAGCCAAAAGACAGCAAGAGAGTGATCCAATTGTGCGGCTGCTTCCTCGGGTTGGCAGTGACAGCAGCAGCCTGTATCTCTGCTCAAGGCTCTCAAGCTGCAGCTGGGAGGTTTCCAGCAATCAAAGAACTTGAGTAAACAGCCTCTTATCTTCCCTGGAGTCTCTGTGCTGACTGGAAGGATCCTTTAGACACCAACACATCTCACTTGTATGCTATTGGTCTCTTAACAAACCCTGGCCCACAGCAAATATTAGAAGTCCTTGATTCTTATTGATTCACAACATGCCTTCATGAGACATCAAGTGACTTTCCTTTATGCACCTCACTTTCTTCCTTTGTGAATGAAGAGCAATATATAATAATCACTGTTACCTATTGAATACCCGCTGTGTGCCAGGATGAGTGATCATGCTTTATAAGTGGTATCTCATTTACTTCTCACAACCTTCTCGCATGGGTTAGGTATCATTATTTTTACATTACACAAAATAGCACCGAGATATCCAGAAGTTACAATAAATGTCTGAGCTCTCCCAGTCAGAGAAGAGCAGAAGCAGAATTCAAATTCTGATCTGTATGATGACAAATTCCAAAACATTATGAAAGAGCACCCTAAGGCCTGATAAGACAATAAGGCAATGTCATCAGAGAATCAGGACCTCCAATGATGCTCCCGTAATGCTGAAAAATGAAAACCACGTCTGCCTTCAACATCAGTTAACAAAGATCATCACTGTTGGGTTTGAAGGAAATTTTCCTTTCCACCTTTACAATGTAAAGGGGACAGGAGTACCTTCTACACTCAACACTTCCATGGAAGACTTCTATCTTTTTACTATAATACTTTGAGGCTAGAAGAGAAGGCGTGAGACTCTGTGGGATATGATCCTTGAACTATTCTAGGATTTAATTCATATCACTCTCTTGAGCCAGTTTGGAATCGCCAAAGCTGTGGCTAGGGCCACTTGATGCCATGGGAAGGTATACAAAGAAATTGTGGTTTTGTCCCTTGATTACGTGGGTTCTGATATTGCCAGAATGCTATAAAGGGCTTTTCTATTGAAGCAAACCTTCCTGGGATGTCTGGGTGGCTCCTTGGTTGAGCATCTGCCTTTGGCTCAGGGTGTGATCCCGGGGTCCTGGGATCAAGTGTCATATAGGGTTCCTGTCAGGAAGCCTGTTTCTCCCTCTGCCTATGTCTCTGCATCTCTCTTGTGTCTCTCATGAATAAACAAATAAAATCTTAAAAAAAAAGAAGCAAACCTCCCTTAATAAGGAAAATGAGATTTGACACCAACCGAGGGCCAGCCTCTACCTCAGCAGAGTTGCATGTATGATTTGGCATGATTTGGTGTCTGGTACGACTGGCTGCTTCTCTCATGCAGCTCCATGGCTTCTTAAACAGGTTTCTTGGGAAAACTTCATGAAGCAGTTCTGAAGAACGCTGCTGCACTTTAGGTAGCTCAGAACTAAACAGTCCAGCAACCACATGGAGACTTGACTATTTTTCTAACTGCAATAAGAAATACCTGGGGCCCCACAGGAGTAGCCCCTGGGAAGTCAGCTCCTTCAGGAAGAAGAGCTAACATGGACAGCTACTCAATGCTACTATTAAGAGGTTCTGGGAAGACACTGTGAGTCTCTGACCCAGAGGATGCTACTGCAAACAAGATGTGGTGGAGGAGGATCATGTACAGAGCATCATGGATGAAATTGTTGAAGAATGTTGCCTTTTCTGAGTCCAGAGGGGATCATTCTCCATTGTCTGCCTCTTACGGAAAACAGAGAAATGGTCATTCGATTGCCTTTCTTTTCTCAGAGAATTGGGAAATGATTGTCTTCACAGGACACTAGGTCATAATGGACATTTAGCAATTTGGGTTTGTGGTTAGTCTTGACACAATAATTCAAATCCTAGGTCTACAAGTAACCAGGTTAGATTCAAAGAAAAGAAATATGCTTCAATATAAAATTGTAGGATTATTGCTTGTCGATTTATAACTAAAATAGCCTATTAATTTTTATTTTTATTTTACTATGAAAACTCATTCTTTTAAGTTTTCAATACAAAACTTTAACAACAAAAATAATTTATTGTCAGAAATAGAGGTCTTCTTGAAATAGCCAACATCCAATAACAAAAGGTCTGATAAATGCCCACTTAAGTCATTAAGTTGTTCTTTTTGTGTTTTAACTCACTGTTTTCATTGTTATTTCTCAGATAGATATAAACCTCTTTACAAATTCCAAGCTTGTCACATTTATGTATTGTAAGAGAAAGTTCTTGGTGATTTGGCACACATCTACAGAACCGACTCCTGAATTATTACCAAATTGTGGTGGATCACTGGTTTCAGAAGTAGTGTAAAATAATGAAAAAGAACACAGTTTTGAAGTCAGGCTCATCATGGGAGTCCCAGCTCTGCCATTTGCCACCTTGCTCGTTTCTATCACCCTACTTCAAGTCACCATCTTTTTCTGCCTGGATCACTACAGCAACATTCAAATTAATCTCTCTGTTTCCATGTTGCTACTCGTCCTTTATAATCTATTATCAAGAACAGATTTAGTGTTATATTTCCGAAACTGATACAGGATTATGTACCTATATCCACCAGGCATAAAGCCTTCTGATGACTTCCAATTATACCTTGAATGACAAAATTCAAAGTCTTTTCCATGGATCTACATGATCTGTCCTCCACTGAGCTCTCAACTCACCTCATAGCAATCACCTTGTTTCCCCATTCCATCAATATTGAGCCCCTGGAAATTCCTCAAACACGACAAATTTGTTCCAACCACAGGCCTTAAACTTTGTCTTCATTCTGTCCATAACACTCCCCTCGATGTCACATAGCTGCCTTGGCTTCATCCTTTAGGACCCTATTCTTCAGAGATTTCTGTAAGCTCCTCCCCTCACTTCAGGAACTCTGTATTCTGTTTCCCCTGTTCGATTTTCATCACAGCATGTATCATTACGTGAAAATAAATTGTCACTTGATTATTGTCTTATTTTCTTTACTAGAAAGTGAGCTCCAGAGGGGCAAACATTATGTCCATATCTTCTACTTCCCTATCAACGTGCTTACGCAGTGTCTGGAACTTAGGATGGAATATGTAAATATTTCAGAATAGAATGATTTTCAGAATGAACAATTTTCAAGCCAGCAAAAATGCATTACTATGATCACCCTCTATTATAGGTATCTTTTCAATTTATTTTACAAGAATTCACTGTGTATCTACAGCATACCTGGGTCACTGCATACTTTTGAGAGGCTATGTAACTGTCATATAGGCATATTAAATGCCACTTCTCTGCTCTCTGCTGCCATTTCCCTTGACCCTCAAAGTTTTCAACATAATTGGCTACCTCATTCTCTTGGACTCGCTGACACTGCATGTTAATAATTGTCCTCCTATGGCACTACCCACACTTCTCAGTCTCCTATGCTAGCTCATTTCCTCCATGTATTCTATGGATGTAGACCAGGCATGAGCACGAGGATCTCTTATTTCTAGCTGTGTAGTCTCTCTGAATGATTTTACCAATCCCACGGTATTAAACACCACCTGCAGCTCAGACATGACCTCTCCCAAGGAAGTTCAGACTTGTGTAACCAATGGCCAACTTGACATCTCTACTTGGTGTTCACACATGAATTGGAAACTTAACATTTCCAAGATTGATCTCTTCCTTTCCTCCCTAATGTGTTTCCTTATCCCTGCTCTTCTACACTTCAGTAAATGTATCCCAAACCACCCAGTTCTTCAAGCCAAAACTTTAGGAACTGGTCTTCATTCTTTTCATCGTCATCCCTCACATCTAATCCAATCAAAACTTCCTATTGACTCTGTGTCCAAAAATTATCCTCAATCTCTTCACTTTTCTTTTCCTGCACTACCATCGTCCTCTCTTATTGGTCTCAGTATTTCAAGTCTTTCCTATGTCTACTCCCCCAGACAATCTATTCTCAAACCTTAACCATGCTCTTTTGAGAACAGAAATTAGAGCACCACATTTCCCTTCTGAAAACTCACCTTTGGTTACCCATTACAGAAAGGAAAAAAAAAAAACAAAACAAATGTCTTATCATGGGTCATGAGAGCTTCCTGGCCGCTGCCTACTTTTTTGACTGCATGTTTCTTCTGACTACATAATTTACTTGGCCTGAGACAATGCACTTCTTTCTCTTGTCAAACTTATTGTTGCCTTTGATTTAGTTATTTCCTTGGCTTGAAAGCTCTTCCTCCTGCTCCTATCATCATTCAGATCTCAGCTTAAATATCACTCCTTTTAAAAGCTTTTCTTAGCTGCCCATCTGAAGTTACAAGCGGACTGTCTAGGACAACTCTGTATGTTAATTGTCTCAACAGTGCTTATCAGTAACATATCACATTTTTATTTCACTACTTTATTTTGTATCTATTTCACTCTATAGGAAAATAATTTGATGAAAGCTGGAACTTCTCTTTCTCATCACTGCCCCTCCAGCTCTAAAAACAATAAGTAGTACATCAGAGGATTCCAATTCATATTTGTTCAGTTGATAACATAAGATGACTGGCTATGACCTTAAGCCCAGGGCACAAGTTCAAGTCTTGAAAAGGCTCACAATGCCCAAAGTTAAGGAGACTTCAGGCTTCAAGCTAAGGATCTATTTTTAGCATTCAAAAATCAATTCAAAAAGTCAATTCTCTAGGAGATCTTTCTTTGAGATGCAAATGTCTTTGGGTGAAGCATTATTAAACCATTAACACCTTCATGTACATTTCTACATCAGTTAAGTAAAACAATTTCTCAGCAAGATCTTAAAGGACTGACCTCCTAGACTGTTTAATTTTTTTTGTAGTTTTAAGTTTTTATTTAAATTTTAGTCAGTTAACATATAGTGTAATATTAATTTCAGGTGTAGAATTAAGTGATTCATTGTTTATGTATAACACCCAGTGTTCATCACAACTAGTGCCCTCCTTTATTACCCATTACCCATTTAACCCATCCCCCTGCCCATCTCACCTCCAGCAATCCCCAGTTTATTCTCTATAGTTAAGAGTCTGTTTTATGGTTTTCCTCTCTTTTTTAACCCCATATGTTCGTTTCTTTCTTCATTTTTTTTCCCCATCTGTTTCTTAATTTCTTAAATTCCACATATGAGTGAAGGGGGCTGTTTAATTTTCTTTCAGAGAAGAAGGAAGTGAATGATCAAGAGTGTGAACATATTTAGGGAAGGTTAACTATAGAGACACCACTCCTGGGGCCCTTGCATCATTATGTAGAGGGTTCTGAATACAATTGAATAAGAAATCGAAAACATTCTTGTTTTCATTATTTTATATATGACCTCACTTGACAATCATTCCTTCATCTTTGACAATGACCTACAAAGTGTATGTGATATTCATGCATGACTCCATTCTCTGAAAGCACTTTCTACTTCTTTCCCTACTCCAAGAACCCAAAATTTCCCGATATCCCTAATCATTGCTAGCATGTGGTTTCTTCTAGGCTCTACTTTTCTCTCTGGCTGGAAAGCTATGCTGCCAAGGGTCCTAAGGCTTACCTTGACAAGGTATTTTTGCTCTGAAATCACCTTCACAATGAAACTAGCCCTCACCACTCCATTTAAGATTATAACCCCAGCCCCATCCCCGGCATCCTTTGCTACTACAGCACTGTCCATTCCTTATTTATTGCTTCTTTAATGTTTGCCTTACCATTATCTTTATCTGATATGCTATATATTATATTTGCTTACTGTCTTGCTTCTCCCATTAGAAAATACGTTTCAGAAATTTTGCCTGATTTTATTAAATCTATTTTTCCAGTGCCTAGAAGAATGCATAGTACATAGTAGATACTCAATACACATTTACTCGATGAATACTTACTATCAACTCTCTAACAGATGGGAGAATCAGACATTTCCATGAATCATATACATTTGACTAAGGGAAAAGCATAGTGGGATTATTTTTTTCTTCAAAAAGCTGAGTTGGACAGGTTAATTAATAAAAACACAACTAAAAGTAGCAAATAGTTCTACTACTGCAATGGTTCCCAAGTGGGGGGCATCTTTTCCCCCCAAGAGATATTTGGTGATGCCTTAAGACATTTGTGGTTGTCACAATAGGAGCTGCTGGTAGCATCTAGTGGGTAAAGGCCAGGGATGCTATTAAACCTCCTATAGGGCACAGGACGGCCCCTATAGCAAAACTAAGACTAAGCAAAACCCAGACAAGGATGTCAGTCATGCAGAGTTTGAGAAATCCTGTACTACTAGATAAATGTCAAGGCTGTTCTTATTCTAACTATTGAGACTTTTACTTGAAAGATAGATTCATTATGGCACAAATTTTACAGTCATTTCCTTTGAACTGTTAGGGTTTTTAAAGATAATGTAAAATGTTTTGCCAGTGGAAGGATGAGGAAAAGTGGTTTACTTAAACTGTTCAATGAGGCTAGAATTCCTTTTATATTAAAAAAAATCTTTTTACTACTTTTAAAATAACACAAAATAGTATTTTAAGAGTGAGAAGATATGTTGATTTTATGCAAATTGTGAGGCTTTAAGATATATGATCAGCATGAATTATATTACCAAGAGTTTTTTATCTAGACACTCTACATAGTTTATTGATAAATATGCTATATTTATCAGAGAAGCTTTATAAATTAAGAAGCACTAAAATAAATATATATTCCTACTGCAATCTCAAATCTACAGTTGAAATACAGTAATTTGACACAAGTACTAAGACTTAAAAAATAGTTCTCAAGCTAACGAAAGTATTCTCTTGTTATAAAGAAATGACATAACAATTTGTATAAAGCATTCATCAGCTGAGAAACATTTTGACAAATGTAAAAATAAGTAAAGTTTCCTAAATGACCTCCACACTTATGTGAATATTCCTTCATTCACTTTAACTTCCAGACCACAGTTATTTAGTACCTACTATGTGCCTTTGTAAAGAAAATATGAGCTGTGCTCTCATATATTTTATGATCCAACAGAAATAAGATGATCATAAGAGAACTAAAATACAAAATGGAAGTGATATGGGAAAAACAGTTTAGCAAGGAATGGCTGGAAGAGAGAATCTGCATAGGGCAAATGGTTTTTAATCCAAACTTTGAGGAATGAATAGAATTTCCACAGGCAGGTCCTTCCTGGTCGGAGTAACGGTGATCAAATCCTCAATGGATGGAAGTGCCCAAAGTATGGGGATGGTTCTGTACCTGACTATCTGCATTTGTTTTGAATGCAACAGAAATGAAAAGGTGTTTTGTGGGAGAGAATTGGTTATTTAAATAGGGCCAGATTCTTGAAAACTTCAAATAGCAAGCTGTTGGCATGCAGATCAAGATAGAGGTACTGACATGATAAGAAGGGTTAAGGAAAATCCTTGAAGAACTGTATAGATGAGATGATGAGCAGAGGTGCAGTCAGCAAGAACAGTTGGAAACCCACCAAAAGAGTTTGGAAAAGACGTAACCAAGGTCTGAAACAGGATGCTGACAATGGCAACAGATATATGAAACTTTGTGGAGGAAGAAATAGTTGGACTTGACAACTGTTTCATGAAGTTCAGGGAATAGGGAGAAGCGTCAAAGATGGCTGTGATATGCCACATGTAAGCAAATGTGGGGGAATGATGGTACCTCTAAGAGAAAAAGGATATGAGGCATCAGGGCAGATTTGGGGAAACAGAAAATATGTTTGATTTTTAACATGTTAAATTTAAAGACAAGACATTTAATCCAAATGAAGATATCAAGAGTGATGCTGCAATAGAGGCCTGCAGTTCAGAAGAGGGCTCAGCCAGCACTAAGGCTGCTCTTTTTGAAAGTGCTCCAGCTGCTAAGATTGCTGAATCCACAGGGCGGGTTAGTAAGCCTGATCTGCTTTAGGTGCTGTATAAATGGTTTTTTTAGTTAAGTTCATAGCTCAGTAAGTTACTTATTAGATCTTTGCTTTGCAGAAGAGAAAATACTTCCCAGGGACATTGATAATGCAGTTGGTCACAAATGCATAATCACACAGCTGGTAAGAGGCAGAACCAGGATTCAAGCTAAGGTCAGGCTGACTCCTATGTTTCCAATGTGTTATATGGTTAAAGGAGGAGCGAAGGCAAAGAACAGGCTGATGTGTGATCCTGGAAGATGCCAATATATGGAAAAAATATGCTGTTCACATTTGTTAATTTGTTTCCTTTCTGTATGATTGCATTTGTAACCAAGCTTCATGGCACAAGGAATATCACTGTCATGTCTCAGAAAATCATTTGTAATGGGTTATTATGTTAGACATAGATTCATTTTTTCATTGATCCTAAAATAAGCTAAGGATTTGTTCAAACTGACAGTTATAAAAAGTAGGAATTTTATTATTGTCATCTTCTGAATTACCTTGTATTGATAGGGTAAGTCAAACTTTGCTTCCAGGGTATGCTCTATTAAAATCTCAAACTTCCGGATGCCTGGGTGGCTCAGCGGTTGAGCATCTGCCCTCGGCTCAGGGTGTGATCACGTGGACTCTATCCCACATTGGGCTCCCTGAGAAGAGCTGGCTTCTCCCTCTGCCTATGTCTCTGCCTCTCTCTCTCTCTCTCTCTCTTTGTCTCTCATGAATAAATAAAATCTATAAATAAATAAATAAATAAATAAATAAATAAATAAATAAGTAATTAAATTGAATTTTGTGATAGTCCCTGGCTTTTATACAGATACTGTTACTTGGTAGTTACCATGTAACATATACCACTTCCCTTCTTATACTGGTGATTTCCACCTTGGAATGAGCTTGAGGATATGACTGATGAGTTTACACAAAATGAGAACAGAGGTTCCAATTCTTAATGAACAGGATCTATGTGCCCAGTACATTGTCAGATGAAAGCATCATCAGCATCCAGATAGAGAGCAAGAACACAAGAAGTTATAAGCACAAAATAGAGACTCAAAAATTACTTTCATCAATAACCTTTTGGTGCCTGTGATTACACTATCCACTCCTGGTTTTCATTTGTGTGTTATTATTGTTGTCATTGCCATTGTTGTTGTTGTTATTGTTGCTTTGAATAAGTGTAGCCAGGAAAGAGGATGCCAAAGATTGGGCCCAGGGTGTGTATGTGATTAGAACATTAAATCTGTGCAGCATTATCTTTAACCTTGAACACCTTAAGAGGAGTTGATGCACATAGCCACACATCTAAAAAATAGAGATTTAAAAACCTACAAGCTGTTTAATCTGTATCCCTAAAGAATAATTTTACATCTGTTGAATTATGTTTGTATCTGCAGGAATTAGCAAGCCTTACTCAAGATCCACATAAATATTCAATTCTATGACAAATGGAAGATTATTTTGATGGTGAAAGAGATTATTTAAATATTTGAGATAGTTTTTGAGCATTTTCTACTGGCAAAAGTTAATGAAATGAAGAAAATATTGTGGTCCTTCTAAAGGTCAGTGATTGAAAGAAAATAAAAAATGAAACTCCATACAAATCAAAATCTTTTGCACAACAAAGGAAACCAGCAACAAAATGAAAAGGCAACCTACCAAATGGGAGAAGATATTTGCAAATAACATATCCAACAAGGGATTGATATAAAAATATATATAAAGAATTGATACAACTCAACACCAACACACACACACACCACACTACACCACACAAATAATCTGCTTTTAAAATAGCACAGGACCTGAATAGACATTTTTGCAAAGAAGACACACAGATAGCCAACAGACACATTAAAAGATTCTCAACATCACTAATGATTGGGAAAATACAAATCAAAACACAATAAGCTATCACTTTACATCAGTCAGAATGGCTAGTATCAAAAAGGCAGGAAATAACAAGTGTTAACAAGCACGTGGATTAAAGGGAGCCCTGTTGGTGGGAATGCAAACTGGTACAACCAGCACGGAAGACAGTACAGAGGTCCCTCAAAAATTAGAAGTGGAAATACCATTTGATCCAGTAATTCTACTACCATTATTTATCCAAAGAAAACAAAAACACTAATTCAGAAAGACATATGTACCTTATGTTTATTACAGCATTGTTTACAATAGCCAAGATGGGAAGCAACCCAAGTGTCCATTGATAGATGAATGGATAAAGTAGATACACACACACAGGCACAATGAAATATTCCTCAGCTGCGAAAAAGAATGAGATCTTACCTTTGTGACAATGTGGATGGACCTAGAAGATATTGTGCTAAGTGAAATAAGTCAGACAGAGAAAGACACATACCATATGATTTCACTCATCTCATATGTGAAATCTAAAAAACAAAACAAATAAACAGGAAAAGAAACAGATCTATAAATACAGAAAACTGGGGTTGACAGAAGGGAAGGTGTTGGGGGATGGGTAAAATGGGTGAAGGGGAGAGAAAGAGACAGGCTTCCAGTTACAGAATGACTAAAGCAATGAGATGAAAGGCACAGCATAAGGAATATAGTCAATGGTATTATAATAGCCTTCACGGTGACAGATGGTAACTACATTTGTAGTGAGCATAGCAGAGCACATAGAGGTGTTAAATCACTATGTTGTACGACCTGAAACTAAATGTCACATTGTGTGTCAATTAGACTTTAATAAAAGAAAAAAAAGCAGGCATAAGCTTCATGGGAATATACTCTTTGAGGATTTATTCAGATTTCTACACACTAAAAGTGTTTCCATTGGGGCCATCTGTGGTCTCCTTCTCCGCAAGTACACTGGTTAATAGAGAGCACCTGCAGTAGCTGGGGCAACCTGCTGTTTGGTCCAGTATTTCTCCCTGACAGGCACTAGAGGGCACTAGAAGGCGTGGAGACCAGAGGAGCAAGCCCCTCCACATTTCCACCTTTATGATAGCTTCTATCATAATTAACACCTACAGAACACTCCAGTAGCTTTTTCAACATGTGCTTGAAAGCACAAGCTTTTAAGATCCCTCCTTGTTACTCACCTTGAATTTAATGCACATTGTCTCATTAGAGGTAGGTTGAGAAATTGAAGTCAGGGAGGTAAGTAAGGAGAAGGGAGCAAAAACCACATAGACACATAGTTTTGGTCAAAAGAAACATTGCCAAAAACAAACAGCCTATTTTTAATGGCCTGACTCCTTCCTTTCATTACCCCATACCTATCTTCTTCACAATGACACGTAAAAACTATGCTCGATGCTCTAAGGAGGAATGGGCATATGAAGCCAAGAATTTTGATATGACAAATGAGGCAATAGTACAATGACTTTAAAGCAGAGGATTTCATATTTAGGAGCTTTTCCCATATTGATAGATGCTTGACTGATTTTATCTCATCATCAACCTTGGAAGCTATTAGCAAAGGAGATTGCCATTTACCATCTGTGATGTCCTGGCAATAACTTAATTTTGTTCTGAAGGTTTAATTCAAATTGATTTAATTCTGCAAACATTTATTAATCTCATAAATGCTTGGCTCCATTCTAGGGGTTAGGCAATACCAAGATGAACAATAAAAAGTTGTGGGTTTTTTTTTTTTTTTTTTTTACTTCAAAGGACTTAAAACCTTATAAAAATGGGTTAAGACAGGTATGTTAGAAAGTATAATACAATCAGAACATAAGAAAATTTATAAACAAAGTGCTCATTCATTCATTCACATACTCAGTAAATGTACATACACAGGTTACAACAACACATTTGGGTCCTGTTCTATCTTCATAGAATTGTCAGTCAGTTGGGGAAAAGACAATAGACAAATAAGGTAAATAATCATTTGCCATACAAGGAGGTTTGAAAATCTGTTTTAAAAGGGTGGAAAGAGAAAAATTTTCATAGGAGTTGTCAGTATAGGAGCAACACTTCTAATGAGATGGGAAGGAGCATTCTAGGTACACTAAACAGCTAATGTGAAGTTCCTAAAGGAGGAAAAAGCTTGGGATATTAAAGGAACCCAAAGAGGACCAGAAGACTGGAGTATAATAAATGGTATGCAGAGAACCAGGTAATATGGAACCTTGCAGATGGGATAGCAGGGGCTGAAAAACAGAGCACATCTAGCCACAGGGAATGAAAAGGCTTCATAAAGAAGGTTCTCATTTGAGAAAGATGAATACAGTTTTGATAAGCAAGAGAATGGAAAGCAGGACTTCTGAATAAAAGCAACTCTATGAGTTTTGTGTCCATTTTGAACCCCAACAAGAGAGCTCTGGCAGTTGAATAGTAAGCTGAGAGTACAGGTTGGAACACATTACAGAGGATGCAGAAAAATTAATGGTTCATTAGGAGAATGAGGGGATCACAGTATTACTGCTGAGGAGTGATACTGTGTAGTTCTGGTTCAGGAAGTCTAATTTGGCAGCAGCATGTGTCATATACTGGAAGAGATAGAGAATTTAGAGTGAGTCCCTAAAAGTCAACAATGATAATCAGTGAACAGGGCATTAGGGTCTGAGAGCAGCAGCAGTGGAATAAGAAGCAGGGACAGATAAGATCACTGCCCAGGCAAAGTATTGAAATCTAATTGGTTCTGAGGATCAAGATAAAAGGAAAAGACAGAAAACTTGAATTTAGTCTTGGGTAGCTGAGAGAATATTAATCCTCCTACTGGTTAGTTGTGGCTAAGAAGTATGCTGGTGAATTCTATGTGTGAGAGAGAGTGAGAGGAGGAAAAAGAGAGAGAGAACTGAGAACTGAATAAACAAAACCAAGTAATTGGGAAGGATCATGGCCATACTATTAGGGATCGTCATATAGTTCTTGAAGCTTTTATCCAGTATCCAGATTGCACTGATAGAAAAATGGGAGTTCAACTAAAGAGTAAATACAGAGCATAAGATGGCATGTTTTTTGTTTGTTTGTTTGTTTTTTGTTTTTGTTTTTGTTTTTGAGGAGGTTTGATTTGGGATAATAGAAAAACAACAAACCATTGCAATGCAAAGAGCTACAGAGACCAAGGCTAGAAATAGAAATTTGGGAATGTTCTGCATAGAT
Organism: Canis aureus; assembly: GCF_053574225.1. Lineage (NCBI taxonomy): Eukaryota > Metazoa > Chordata > Mammalia > Carnivora > Canidae > Canis > Canis aureus. The sequence continues at coordinate 29,544,086 of NC_135640.1, read as the reverse complement.
GCAATAGTTGAAGTGCTGAGAGAGAATGTGTGAAAGAAAGACAAGATGACAGGAGAAATGAAAAAAGGGAAAAGGAAAAAAAAGAAAAAAGGGAAAAGGAGAGGAATGATGGGAAGAATAACAAAAAGGACAATGAGAGTGAAGAGTAGAATAGAGGGCTAAGATTGACACCTTTAGAAATCCCTAAGATCATGAAGTATTAAAAAAATGCTTAAAGGAGAGAGAGAAGGAGAAAATAGAAAGGTAGAATGAAAAAGAGGCAGTAAGATAAACAGGAGTATTGAGGAGACAACAGGATTTCAATTAAACAATTTCAATTATAAGACACTCTTATTCAAAAATTTTTCAAAAAATATTTAAATGTATATCATTTAAATATAGATACATGCATATAGAGAAAAATGGATGGAGAAAACATTTCATTGTAAAGGAAACAAGAAAATACAAGGGAATAGTTATAACTCCAACCCAGAAACTATAAAGAATATTTGCCAACTACCATCAAATCTGAACCAAATATGAACTACCATCAAATCTGAACCAAAATGGCCAGGATGGCAAGAAGCAAAACATAGCTCCTCAGTCTTTAAGCAGGACACAGATCTCCCTGTAAATAAAATGTGTGTCACATTCTTGCATAGTCCTGCTCTGGTTTCAAGTAAAGCAACAGTATATAAGATAGGTCACAGAAAGGGGCACCAGAAGTGGCTCAGTTGGTTAAGCGTCTGCCTTCGGCTTGGGTCATGATGCCAGGACCCTGGGAATGAGTCCTGTGTTGGGCTCCCTGCTCAGCAGGGAGGCTGCTTCTCCCTCTGCCTCTGCCCACCCCAACCCCCACCCCTCATGTCCTCTTTCTCTCTCAAATAAATAAATAAAACCTTTCAAAAAAAAAAAAAAGTCACAGAAAAACAAAATGGCAAATGTCCTCCATGAACCTCGGCCCCATTCTGCGAAGGACAGAGAACCAATGTGCTAGAAAGTCATTTGTCTTCTGCTTGGTATTTCAGCCAAGAGTGGGGGAAGAGGCTCAGGGGCAAAGGAAACTACAGGAGGGAAAGGAAAGTAGTGAGTGGTTCCTAAAATATGTAAGCCAAGATCCTGTGAATGAAGGAACTTGACTCTAAGCCATACCTTTTTGAAAGAAGAGAAGAGAGATGCTCCCCTGAGACAAGGCAGGAAACAAGGCTAAAGAGAGTGTCCAGGCTGCAACCTGCAGTGAGACTACAGTATGCTCACTCACTTCCTATCTCGCTGCCCCCTGCCACACAATTCCTCAACAAACTGCTAACCCTATGGGAAAAGAGAACATGATCTGAAAGGATCCAACATGGAACATAGGTGCACACTGTTCAGAGAAGTAAAAGAGAGAAACAAAAATCAGACAAAGACAAATGAGAATAAATACACCAAGAAAAACAATACAAAAGATTTTAGACAATTCTTCATCTTCTCCAGTAAATTGTAGACAGGATGATTTCCCGAAGGAAGGGGGCAAGGATCGTGTAAAGAGGAGAGAAAAGCACGCAAATCAGAGATTTAAAAAAGAAGGAGGGGAATGAGTTAATATAACTAGCAAAGGAATGAAAGAGAAATATGAAGATTTTAGAAAAAAAAAAAAAAAAAGGCCACATTAGAGTAACCAAGCAGAATTAACAGAAGTGAGAATGATAGAAACATGGTGGACAGGCTTGAGAAATCTCACAAAGCAAAATGGAAAAGAACAGGGCTTTTTAAATGATCACTAAAAAGGTGACATACAGAAGACAGAAAAAGATATTCAACATATGTTTTACTTCATTAGTATTCCTCGAAAAGAGATCACAACAAGTACAGGAGGAAAATTTTCCGAGAATATAAGGAGAAAAAATGTTTTCCTGAAATAAAGTAACAATCATTCTAGCAGCATCCCAAGTCCATGAAAAAAATTAGAACAGTATAATCAACTTTAAAATATTCTAGTAAAGTTACTTAATTTGTTTAAGACTTTATTTTTTAAAATAAAATCTCCACATCCAACGTGGAACTCAAACTTATAACCCCGAGATCAAGAGTCTCATGTTCTATCAAGTAAACCAGCTAGGTGCCCCAAAGTTACTTAATCTTAAAGATAAAGTCTTTTTAAAATTTTATTTAAATTCAGTTTTCCAGCATATGGTATAACAGTGCTCATCTTATCATGTAAGATAAAGAAAATCTTTATTTTAAGAAGGAAAAAATTGAGCGTCCTTTGATTTTTCCTTCCTAACATGCTATGTCTAAAGACAGTGGGTAAATTTGAAAGTAAGAGAAAGACTAGTATTCTCTTCTTTGTTCATCAAGTACAGACATGTTTTTGGGACTATGCAAGAACTCAGCTCCTTTCTAGAAAAATTTGCTTGATAAAAATATTCAGCCAAAAAATAGGTAAATCAAAATGAAGACCTAGGGAATTGAAAAATTACAGTAAGAAGACTAGTTATCAGCATTGAATCTTTTAATACTAGTACAAATATCAATAAACCTGTAATTTTTTATTTTTTTAAAGATTTTATTTATTTATTCATGAGAGACACAGAAAGAGAGAGAGAGAGAGGCAGAGACACAGGCAGAGGGAGAAGCAGGCTCCATGCAGGGAGCCCGACGTGGGACTCGATCCCAGGTCTCCAGGATCAGGCCCTGGGCTGAAGGCGGCACTAAACCACTGGCCACCCAGGCTGCCCCAACCTGTAATTTCTTTAAAAAGTAATCTGAGGGAACACTATGTCAATGATATAAACTTCAATAATGTTAAAGTAATTATGTAATTCATGAATCATTTCTTCTGAGTACGGCAGGTGGCGAAATAAAGGAGGTAGGAAGACGTGTAAGTACACTTATGGCTGCTTCTGGGCAGGAACAAGGGACACCATAGTTCATAATTCTTCTGGATAGCTTCATACAATATGGTCTGAAGTTGAAATCTGTAGTTAAAAATCCATAATGAAACCAATATTCATGTTTTACATTACATTTTCCTTAAATCAAGAGGGGCTTTTGGTAATTAATTTGTTTTGAAAACAGTTCCTTTAGTTTCACTTCAGTATCTCTCCCTTAAAGACATCGAAATTTAAATTTAACAGATGTTTAAAGAAGAGGAGTATGTGCCAAATCACCAGTCCAGAGGCCTTACCCTAGCCGTGGGGTTAATTTTGACCTTCAGGCTTCAATACTACTGGGTACGAACTGCTGTCATATATTTGGTAGCATTGACCAAATAGTCTGAGAACTGTAAGAATATATTATGTTCAAAGGTAAAATAAATTAGGGCTCTAGATTCTTCAAGTTTAAAAAAAAAATCCATCTTTATAAGATATAAAGTGAAACGAGACAAAAGAAAAAAACAGAATGACAGAAATGTCTATTAGAGCAAACATCAAATTAAGGCCAATAAACTATTGAGAGTTTACTCCTGAGATGCTGTGCCTTTCAAAATGGCATAATGACAACTCCCATCGTCACTCTGCTGTCAGAAAATGACAGTTGCCTGTATCAGCTCTACTCCCAATGCACGGACTATCATAGAGTGAAAACTTGGATGTGACATAACCAACTTCCAGCCCTACAACCAGGAGTCTGTGGGGACTGAAGCAGTCAAAAGGAAGAATCATCACTCCAGAAGGAGTGAGCATATAAATTTAAATCAGTAGCAAAGCAGAGCTCTGTTAATGAAGGAAGAAGAACTTGTTCCAAATTATCTCCCTTAGTTAGTCACCTTCCCCAACCCCGACAAATGAATTAATTTGTAGGACTATTCCTGCTAAATTAAAATCCATCTATCTTCTCTTGGGATTTTCTCCCCCTTTAGAAATAGAGGCTTCTCTTTTCCAGCTGTCCTCTGAAGCTTTCAGGAGGAACCAGAATTCTAAAATAAGAAATCCTTTAAAACACTGAGTCCATATCTCACACATAAGAAAAATATCTAATGCTTTTCACTTGAAAAAAAAATCTCACTTTCAACAAATTTCAAAATATTGGCACAATTAGAGTTACATCAGCATCAAGTCTTAGGATCCTATGTGTATGTTGCTGCATATTTTTCAGAACATCCATTTGGTCTTCACTATAAATACTAGCAGATATAGTTTTTGAAAAAAAAATCAAAGAAAAAATAACTAAGTCCTCCAAAGGTCAAATTATAAAGGTCAAATGGAAGCAGAGCTAGATTGGACTCAGGGGTCCTGGTTCAGATTCTGAGTGTGTGCCACTCATTTGAGCTCCAAACATCATTACCTTGGATACCTAGAGAGCGTCATTGTCCCCTCTCATGAACCAATCCAACAAATCCTTTAAATGTGACACTTTGACCACATGAATGTACTCAGAAGAAACTGTTCAATGATTCACTCTTATATTCTGTAGATATTTATTGAACCCTCCTGCATATTTGACACTCATAAAGTTAGGGAGCTCAAGAACCAGGGATACAGATGAAAACAGGGAAGTAAATAAATAATTGGAATGTAAGGTCAAAAACATAATATGAAACATGCTCTTAAATCTTTGATATACCATCTCCCTGCACTATTATTCTGAAATCAGTCATTAAGTGAGATATATGATCTCTAGAGAAAGGGTCACCTAAGAAGTTTATGTAGGTCTTAAATTGTGGATAAAATTTCATAGAAATGAGAAACCATTAAGCACTCCTGCTATATTCAATGCCACAATGTTAAGACTCCTGCCAGGTACTAAGGTGCACTGCAAAGATAAAGTTTTTAATATAATAATGATATAAAAAGTTAACATTGGTGCACCTGGGTGGCTCAGTAAGTTAAGCACCCAGCTCTTAATTTTGACTCAGGTCATGATCTCCGGGTTGTGAGATTGAGCCCCAAGTCAGGCTCCATGCTCAGTGAGGAGCCTGCTTAAGATTCTCTCCCTCCATGTCCCTCTGCCCCTCTCCTTAGCTTGTGCTCACTCTCTAAATAAATAGACTCTTTTCCAGACTATGAGAAGTGAGCCTCTGAATAAAGCTTTATGAAAAACCATAAATAAAGAAATAAATACATTAATTAATTAATTAATTAATTAAAAGTTAACATTGACTAGTCCATCACATACCTTTGAGATATTACTGCCTAATCTTTGCCCTCTTCCTCTTGATTATTATATTGGGAGGTAATGAACTTTTACCATTGGAAATTATTCTTCTACCATGATCAAAAAATATATACATTTAAAATCTAAGTACTGTTCTGCATTAGCAGAATACAAATTTTTGTAAATTTGAAAGACCAAATACAAGATCTTTCTTCTGAAATTAACAGTCTTACATAGACTCTCCGAAAATGTGCACCAAAACTTTGGGAAATTTCTAGTAAGCTATCAGAATTTGAAATATACTCATCTGGATCTAGCAGAACAAGCCTCCCTTCTCTTTATTTCACCATTTCTAACTTCACTCTATGCTCCTAAGAAGACGGAACATAAGTATCCTTTGTAACCAATACTGCATTTTCTTGTTTTTGACACACTTTCAAATCACCATGAAAATAAACAGAAATAGAGAGGTAAACTATATTACATTTCTGGTTATGTCCTCTCTGAACCATCAACCAAAACCAAAAGATACATAATCTCTTGAATACTCCCTTTGGAAAGCAAACAATGATCTGGGTAATCCAAGAGAGTGGATTTATCAAGATTATTCGTAATTGGCTTTGTAATACATTACATGTTTTTGGCAGATCAGACTGTTACGTTTGCTAAGGCAAAGCGCTTGAAAAAAAATGATCAACTAGAGGTATAGAATATCTTACGATAATTCACCCAGAAATAATATAAATTTGATCATATGAGACGGAATCAATAATTAGTAGGAAGAGGTGAGCCTGAGAATCAGTCAAATGCATTTATACGGAATTGAGTGTTGCTCATTTTGTAACAGGAATGAAGATGGGAATTTAGGATGAGGCAATTGATCCAAGAAAATATCAACTTTATTTTCAGGAAAAGCTTGCAAGAGAAAAGGATCATAAAAAAAAACAAGGAATGTTAGGATAAATAGAAATTTGTTGAAATTGTAAGTAGAAATCAGGACATAGCTTATCCATCTTGTTGTGATAATGATGGCATGGTCCTAGTGCAGAGAGTGGCATGGAGAAAGACCTGACTTGTCAGAGGTGAGATATATACCCAGTAATGACTTGTTTGGGGTTAATTCGTGAAAGATTTTTGTGGGTCCTGGCCATGTGTGTACCTGTTAACTCTAACAAGATAGAATCGCTGTTCTATTTTAAAGAAGGTGGGGCAAAAGAATGAACAGGGCACTCACATTTATTATCTCTATTGGAGGAATAGCTACTTCATTCCTGAGAAGGTTTCAGAAATACTGTCCTCAAATCAGAAGCAGTATGCCATCCTCAGATGGAAATTAAAATAATTACGAAGCATTCAAAAATCTCTGCCACAGAATCTAAAATCACAGTGTTTGTCACAAACAGAAAAAGCAATATACAAGCTTACATAATTTTGATGTACGCTGTGAAGTTTGGAAGTATTCCATTGGTTAACAGTTTATTTCTGCTGAATTCAGTAAGGACACATTGATTTTCAATTGACAATGGAGAGTTATTATCACTGTCATCATCAAGTTAAATATAACTCATTGTCCAACTTGTGGTAGGATATGTATTAGATAATTTCATAAAAAAATAATATGTAGTTGATATAACTTTCTTATTTGCTTGTACAGGTAAACCCAAAAAAAAAAAATCCCAAGAAGCCAAATATTATGCTTTCACTAGATAGCTGAACAATGCCAAACCATCCAGATGTAAAGTTAAGTTCAGTCAACCAATATAATCAGCCACTTGCTAAGTCATATCCTCTTCCCATTTATTTGCCGACCCAAATCTCCTATGTTTTTCCAGCTGGTGTGTATATTTTATAAAATTGTCGCTATCAAGGTGGCTGTGTTTGGGAGCTGTTTTCTCTACTGCATTACTTTTAGACTCAGCCTTATGCTTTTTTGTTCTACGTTGAGAGTTATCTTGATATTTCAACAGGAGAATACTAGAAAATGTCATTAAGTGTTCAGACACAGTGTAAAACATGTTATTTTGAGCCAAAACTATCACTGAATTTATTTTGCACAAAATCATTGTTTCACCACTGTTAGCCCCTTGTCAAACCTGATCCATCCTTTGTGTGACTGTTTTGAAATGATAGTTTCTACAGGCTAGGCAGTGATTCCTCAAGTCAATTGCAAGGATCTCCTTAGAAGGTAAATCTCAGGAATTCCAGTTACTTAAATAGCTATGATTGTGCCTTATCCACCCTATGTTTCAAAGAGCCTCAAAGACGATGTAATAGGAAAAAAATGTCATACACAAAAGAAAAGCTATTTATAGACATGAAACTCAAACTCTCCCTTCTGATGTCTTTCTGGAAGGTGAAATGGCAAAGGGTGATTTCTTTCAGAAGGATCTAGCTGACAAATGTATTAATATTCTTGAACACTTTGAGACTTCACATCCCCTTTCCTAAAAGTCATGTTTGCATTGCTGGTGAGATATATCTTCTGATCTCATTTTTTTTTCTCTTAAACGGTGAGTTAGAGTAAGATATAGGACAAAGATCAAAGTATTTTCCCCCAAATCACAGAATCATCTAATCTCAAGGCTAAAAAGGGACTTTGATTCCTGAAATCCAAGGTCACATTCCTGTTCCCCAGTTCCCACTCCTCAGCATCTAGAAGTCTAGCTGGTACTTCCAAGGAAAGCAAGCCCACCATAAGGTTCCACCAATTCATCTTAATTTGAGCATTTGGGACTGCATAGAATAGTCTAGTTTCTCTTCCACATGAAAACTTCTCATGTAAGTGAGGCCAGATATAATCTGCCCTGCCACTAGAGAGACTAGTTTTCTTTATACCAAATATTCCAAGTTTCATGAACTAGTCCTCATAAAATGTGGTGTAGAATTCTATCTTGGTTGCTATCCCTACAAATTAACTCTAAATGCTTCTTGGAATGAAAGATACAGAATATAACTGTATTTCAGATATGATCTGAGCAAATAAAGTTGCCTGGGACCATCACTTCCCATGTCCTAGACTAGGATCTTTGCATGTTTCCAGAATATCTCACTGGTAATTCATACTAAATTTACTGCCCACCTAAATCCCTAAGGCATGCAATGTTGCCAGTGGGGCTCTTTCCCCTTCTATAATTGTCTTCTTTATTTTTTAACCCAAGAATGCCATCTCACAATTACCATTGAAATTACATTCAGAGACAGACTATTAACACTATCTACCAAAAACTTTTGGATCCAGATTATTTTATCTCATGTTATCTGCAAGTCTTACAATTATTTTTGGTAACTTCATGGATGGTCTTGAACGATAGCCTCTACTGGGTACAATAAAGACCCATTACCAATTTGGTAGAGTACCACTAATGGCAGAGTACCACTACCATTTAGTAGTGGTACTACTCTAAAGTGGTGCCACTTTGCTGGTGAGATCAGAAGATGTATCTCACCAGCAAAGAAAACAAAAACATGAATTAAAAAATATATATGTACCCCTATGTTTATTACAGCATTACTTACAACAGCCAAGATATGGAAGGTGTCAGTGTCCATCAGTAGATGAATGGATAAAGAAGATGTTGAGTGTATATATGTACATATACATATACACACATATATATACATATAAATACACACATATACACATACATATATAATGGACTATTACTTAGCCATAAAAAATTATGTGATTTTGCCATTTGGGGCAAGATGGATAGACCTAGAGGATATTATGCTAAGTGAAAGAAGCCAGACAAATACAAATACCCTGTGATTTACTTATATGTGGAACCTAAAAACAAAACAAAGCAAAATACAAAACAAATGGGAAAAAAAGACAAGACAAAAAGCAGAATCAGACTTATCAATATAAAGAACAAACTGATCATTGCCAGAGGGGAAGGGGGTTGGGAGATGGGCAAAAATGGATAAAGGGGAGTGGGAGGCACAGGCTTCCAGTTATGGGATGAATAAATCACGAGAATAAAAGGTGCAGCATAGGGAAATAGTCGATGATGGTGTAATAGCACATGGTGACAGGTGGTAGATGCACTTATGGTGAACATAGCATGATGTATAGACTTGCTGAATCGCTCTGCCATATACCTGAAATTGATGTAGCATCATGTGTTAAGTATACTCAATTTTTAAAAAGATTTATTTATTCATGAGAGACCCACAGAGAGAGAGAGGCAGAGACACAGGCAGAGGGAGAAGCAGGCTCCATGCAGGGAGCTTGATGTGGGACTCGATCCCGGGACTCCAAGATCACACCCTGGGCTGAAGGCAGGTGCTAAACCGCTGAGCCATCCAGGGATCCCTATACTCAATTTTTTACAGCGGTTTTACCAGTTATAAATGCAATATACAAGAGCACAACCAGAAAATTCTCTATACTATGATATTCATCCGTTACTTTGAGTTCTCTGTGTACAGTGGCTAAATTTGTTTAATGATTTGCCTAAACACATTTTTCTCATATTATTCACATGATAGTGAAAAAGTATGCCATATTCCTTTATATAATTTAAATGCTGTCAACTATACCTTTGTGATCTGTACACTTCATATTCCTGACAAGAAGATAAGCCTTATTTTCCTGTGTATTTTTTATTCAGGCAAACCATGCCAGATCTTTGTAATAATTATTTCATCTTAAGATATCACAGGGTGCTCCCTTAATAATCAATTCTAAGGGCAGCCCCGGAGGGATCAAGTCCCACATCCGGCTTCCTGCATGGAGCCTGCTTCTCCCTCTGCCTGTGTCTGTGCCTCTCTCTCTCTCTCTCTGTTTCTCATGAATAAATAAATAAAATCTTTTTAAAAAATAAAATAAAATAAAAAAATAGTCAATTCTTAGAATCTATGCTGTCCTCAAATTCAAACTCTGTGCTCTGCTTTGTAAAATCCACATTATGCTGTTGGAAACTAAAGGAGCAATTTGCCCTTCCCCAGCCTTCTGATGTCTCTAACATTGACTGTGATTTCTCTAGCACTTGTGCAGTTCTGAAGATCTTTCCAGTACCCTGGGATTTAACCCCAGTAAGCACTCAGAACTCCCTGAGAGCAGTGCAGGGGTGTATCTGTGTGTTGGGGGCAAGAATCCACTTAGAACTTTTGAACCCATCCTGGATTTGAGTTCCCACTTATTAATAACCATTCTCCCTTTGATTTTGTTCTTCAGTACAAACAAAAGAAAAGCTAAATGGCTGTGGAGGGACCTCTTTTTCCTTTGTGATATCCATGTTCATTGCACCATCGCCAAGTTCTTCAGAGAGCCACGGTGCTAGTCAAACTTTGAAACAAAATCTATCTTCTTAGTTATCCAACTCAGGTTTGCAGCTCCCAGTGGTCAGAACTTTGACTTTCTGACACCCTTCAATGAGCCTCTAAATTCTAATTCACCCTTGGATCCTAGGTTTTCTCTTTTCCTATTATTCATAGCTCAACGTCTGTGTTCTTTGAATAGGTCTTTGCAAACATGCTTGTTACTTTAGGCAATTCACCCTTTTCTTCTTCATTTAAGAACACACAGACAAATTTCACTTTTTAACTTGTTGAACCATTTCCCATTCCAGAATCCAAAAGCATGTAATCAAACACATATTTCTGAAATTTTTAAATTTGCCCACTAGGCAACATATTGGAAAGTAGATATTAGTTTTTCCAGAATTACGAGGTTCCTTGGGGTAAAGTATAGAATATTGCTCCCCACCACACCCCCTCAAACACACACACACTCAGGGTATCAGAGGCCAAACTGTCTATGGTTACTGTATTTTTTCTCCTAGTAACTACTGATGTGGAGCAGTTGTACTGTGTACTATATATGGTTTGCTCTTTTGCTACTCTAAATCTTATCCTCAGGGTGAGTTTACTTTCAAGTTTGACTTAACGATAAACAAGTTAATTTTCTTTTTATTCCTATGGATTCTGAAATATTTAGATTTTAAAATATGTCCAGGAGTAAGGCTGACTTGGAAAAAAGAAGGAATACATAGGGAAAGTTGTCTGTTTTCCCAGGCCACCCCATGTTGGTGCTTGCCCACCTCAGCCTGGATATCACTTTTTTACAGTTTCTCAGTTCTCTCATAGTTCTGCCCCCAGTGATCCCTACTAAATAGAATTACATATTTATTTCTTTATTCATAATAGATATATCTATGTTAACAAGCATCAGGTGTTATGGAACACAGCTAGCTAGCGGAAGGGATGATGGCAAGTTCAACATCAATCACTCATTTATTCCTTCACTCTATAAACATTTATTGAGCCCTTTCTCTGTGCCAGGCTTGGGCCAGGCACAGATAGATGAGGTCAGTCCCTAACCTCCAGGAACTTCCCTTCTAGGAAGGAAGGAAAATACCAGGAAATACGATATGCACACATCAGGGATTTTAAAGTAGAAGGGGAATTTTGAATTATAATTCCAAGTTAGCTAGCCAAACAATTGGAGAAAGAACACCCAATGTATAAAAACATGCGGGAAGAGTATGAGATAACATTGCAGGTTTGAGATAACATTGCAGGTTTTGAAGAGTGCAGGTTTTAGGATGTGCTGACAGCAAATGGTCCCCATTTGCCAAAGTGAATAGAGATGAAACAGGTACTAGATCATGAGGAAACTTCTGTCCAAGACTTTAGACTCTATCTCTAAAACGATGGGCAGTTTTGAAAATTAAATTTTCTGAGGTCCTTGAAACAAAAATATATAAAGCTTATTTTCTTTTCTATACCCCCACCTGTCACTCTGTCAGTGATCACCCAGCCCCAGGTGAATTCCAAAAGAAGATAACAAAGCTTCATGTCCTCTCTATGACTAATACAATTTTGCTTTTGTTAAGCAAAGGAAAAGCATAGGAAGCATAGGAAAAAGGTATGTACAAATGACTAGGGGGTTAGCAAAACAGTTGTCTTATTGCTCATATTATGAAATTTAGCGAGTGTCTGCTAACATCTGTGTAAAGATCTCTATATGAATACAGGCATATATATATATATATATATATACTCATTATTTAGCTATTTACATATACTTATTAGATTTTCATGTTTTTACACTTATGCTTCACATGCAACCATGGCAAATCAGAGCGGATCTTATTTTTAATCAGAATCTAGCAGAGACTTTATGATATGATATGTCTTACTATAATTATCACAATAATTGTTCACAGTACATAGGGGCTTTTCATAAAGCGGATTAAAATGGCCAGGAAAAAAAAAATAGAAGCTGTACTGCCTAGAAACAACCTAAAATTAACATCTTCAAATAAACCAGGGGACACATGTCTGTCTGTATGTGTCACAATCATTTCTAGAGATTGATAATCTGACTTAGTACTTTTACACGGCCATCTTTTCCCGGCCTGGCCCTGAAAGAATGCCATTTCTTGTGATTGGTTCTTTCATTATATTAAAAACAAAGAAATCTTACAATTCTCTCTTAAATTTCCCAGTGCTTCAGTTCAATTCCCTGCTGCTTGATTTGTGCTTCCTGCTTTTATTTGTAAGAAATTACACTCTGCAAAGGGCAGTGCATTGAATGCCTGACAGGACTATGCATGGCAACAGAACAGTGGGCAGCAGTTTGCCAGGGTTGTGAAGGGCAAGGCATGCTAGTACTTTCAACAGAACCAGTCTCTCCCACAGATTTCTTTCACCACACGTGCCTGCTGCCATGAAGTGCAGCAGGAACACACACATGGTTAAGGGAAACCCATCTGCTTTTGAGGAATAGGTTCCTGAGTCAGAATTATGTAACTAAATGGGACCCAAGTCACCAGATAATTGCTGGCTCTGGATTGAGCTTTTTAGAAGTGATAGTAAAACGGTGAAGAAGTAAAAAGAAAGGGGAAAAAAATCATTCCTCCACCTTAGGCTATTCCTAAATATGACTCATTAATGGTTAATGACTTATTTCTAGGGCAAAAGAATATTACCTGTATTGAAGGCCCAGGACCAAACATATTTATGTAGTATAAAATGTAGTTTCAAAACTCCTGAGAAGTCCTAAATGCCAAATTTTTCTCTGGCTATTTTTGTACCCCAAAATGTTCTCGTCAAATGATCAACTGTTTGGATATATGCATTATCCTCAACCAATTTTCTGATTATGGGATTCAGAGGCTCTAGAGAACTCTCAAAACATAATTGTGTTCTCAACAAGGCTGTGATGAATGAGATGCTTGGATTTGATGGATAGTCTCAGAGCAGTAGGAAAGCATGTGGGAAATAAAGAGAAAAGGCCAAAGACAAAGAGACAAGACCTGGTGTGTCAGGATTTTATCCTGTAGACAGCTCCCCTGGGGTCATTTCTCCGAGAAGAGTCTCACCTGTCCTGGATTGGGGGCTGCAGTCACCAGCAAGTGTGCTAAGTGAGCAGCTCAACACTGGCAGAAACTTCTAGATGCCTCAGGTTAACAGATAAAGATACAAAAATACAGCAACAGAGTGAGCTTAAAAGTGAGGCAAAGAAAGAAGGGAATTTTGGGTAAGGGGAGGACCTAAAACAAAAGAATCCTAAACAGAGCATGCCACCATGCACAGCACGTTACCTAGAGCATTGTGATGAGAAAGAGCATAGAAACACTATGCCCATAGGAAGATTGAGTGTGAAAATCAGAAAAGCCAAAACAATAGCCAAGACCAAAAGAACAGAAATTAAGATGAGTGTAAGAATAATAACACAGGAAAACCTACTATTTATTGAATCCTAACTAGTGCCAGAAAAGCACTAAGCAATTTGCATACATTACCTCATTAAACATTCACAAGAACTGTAAAGCAGAGGTTTTATTCCTATTTTATGTATTAGGATGCTGAGAGGTAGAGAAGTTACCGGCCTAGTAGAGCCATCATTCAAACCCAGGTCTGTCCCAGTCTAAGCTCATGTTCTTAAACACTCATAAGGTCAAGTAGAAGGAAAGGACCCAAAGAAGCACAAGAATCAACCAAGGAGTGAAGAACCAAGTAGGGGTAGGGGAGAAAGCAGGTCCAGCACAATTTCTCCAATTGTTATTTTCATTGGCCATCATTAGTGATAACAGATCATGCTGCATGAGTAACCTCTTCCATTATCCCAATGACAATCACATATATTTTTTTAGAATAGCGTCATTTCTGCTGAATAGTTTTCAAAAATATAAATTTCCTCCCAAATGTCTGATTACACTTTGGTAGAAATTAATACAGTTGCCTCACAACAAGGTAGCAAAATTATCCAATCATTACTCTAAAAAATATTAAAACCACAAAAATAGTTGATGCTCAAAATTTACAGTAACACTATCAAGTATTACTAATGCTTTCTTCTTCCCATTAATTTTTTATTTAATAAACATATATTAAGAACTTACAATATGGGGAGCCTGGGTGACTCAGGCAGTTGAGCATCTGACTCTTGATTTCAGCTCAGGGCATGATCTCAAAGTCCTACGATCGAGCCCTGAATTGGCCACCTGCTCAGTGGGGAGTCCACTTGTCTCCTTCTCCCACTGCCCCTCCCTCTGCTCATGCATGCACCCACTGTCTCTCTAAAATAAATAAATAAACCTTTTTTAAAAAAAGAATTTACAAAATGACAGATCTGGAATAAACCTTATGTAGTGAAAAAATAATCTATATTAATATGTAGGTAAAAGTACATCTAAAATTGTACATAAATTAATTTTATACATAACATTGTATTTATGTATATAAAATAAAGGCTCCCATAAGTTTCATGGAGAAGTTCCTGGGTTTTGAGAGTCCACAATGGCAATTCTCCATGACCATGGCAATTAAGGAATGGCTTCCAGCTGAAGTCTTCCGTGACATGAGACCTAAAGGATAATTGGAAATGTTAGTTGAAAGGAGGGTAGAAAGAACATTTCTGTAAGGGGGCATGGCATTGGCAAGGGCTCTTTGGTGGCCAATAGCATGAAGCACTCAGGGGAGTGGAAGAAGGGGCTCAAGCGCTAGATCTGTGGGAGCAAAAGCTGGGGAAGCAGAGGAGCAGGAGCAAGCAGAAACAGGCTAGTAGGTCAAGCATTTCTGCCATTCCATATTTGCATAGATTTAGCACAAAACATTTGCCTCTACCAAATACTATGGGTTTCATAACCAGTTCAGTATCCAGTGTATTTGTCTTTTGTGATAAACTGTGGTAATAGGATATTATACTATACACCTTATAGGAGATTTTCCTCCCATTTACCTTATAGGAGACTTTCACCATTAACATTTATGAATGAAAAAAATAAAACACCTACCCACACAGACAGACCTGTGGGAGCTTACCTTTCTGCTTATGTTATAACATATCCCCTCCCAACCAAATGCTTATGATTTTGTGATTTAGCTTCATATTATTATCATAAATACCTTTGCACCACTGTTGCATTATTTAATCACCTTGAATTCTTACACTTTTATTCCTTTTGGAATTCTTATGACCCTTGGATACATCACATGTTCCATAATAATAATCTTATATGGACAAGACATGCATTTACAAACTTCTAGTACCTAAATTTTATGAACTGAAATTATTCTATGGCATTAAGATTTCTTAATTTCCTTTTATTCATTTAATGTATATTTACTTTTCAGTTACATGCAAAATATTTCTTTCCAGAAATCTATAAAAAAATATATTATAAGGGGATACATTAGGTGAAGTACAGGCTGTCATCAGAGAGACTATGAGCTTCATGGAACTGGCACTGTCTTGTTCATCACTCCATTCCTGGTCACCTCACAATATGTATGTCACATAGTAGTTCATTTTTTTGTGTAAACAGAAGGGAAATTAAAAGAAGTGTTAGAATGGATCTACATTTTCTTTTAATTCAGGCTCATTTCTGCTTTGCTTTGCTTCCTTTTGCTTTCTCATGTAAATATGTATGTGTTCGTGTGTATATGCATCTGCCTGTCTAATGCAATAGTCGTGGCTTATTTCTCAAGGAAAAGGTTAAAGGCTTATTTCTCAAGCAAGCACACACATGCACACACACACATACACATGCAGTGATAATTAATTCATAACAGTGTTCTTAATTCACATAACTCAATGGTTGGAGTGATTGTTTGTCTATAGTTTCCAAGCCAGTGTTTTCCAATCATTGCCAACAAAATACCTTGTTTGGGAACTTGTAGTGTAAGATTTCACAAACTGATCCATACTTCTTTTACCTTTTGAAATAGGTGTTTCTATTTTTGAATTAATTCTTAAACAATGAATATTTTGACAAAACACAACACACTTTTTCTTTCTTCCGGCACTTTTCTTGCTTAGTTGGAAACTGGAGAACCAATTACCAGTGTAGTTATCCTAAGCACATTCTTACATGTTTTTCTTCTCTGTGAAAATGTTTCCAGTCTTTCTGATTATAAATGTTACAGAGTATGATGTGTGAATCAATCCTATCTGTGCAGACACAGCAGAATGAAAGGTATAATGATGTAGGAGTGAAGTGTCAATGAATAATTCATATCTGACAGTGTGAGGTATTGAGTTCTATCAGGCAACATTCTATGGCAGAGAGGTCCTCAAAGGGCTTCTTAAATTCATCTGCATCAGCTCATTGTGTTTCTGCCTGGGTGGCAAAATCAATCATTTAGAATGAATGAAATGACATTCAGGGGCACTGCTCGCTAACGCAGATAGAAAAATATGTAGGTATTTGTCACAATCAAACATTCATTCCACAAACATTGAGTTGCTACTTGGTTCCTGCAGGGTGTTCAATGCTGGAGTTTAAAAAAAAAAACTATCACAGTCTGACTCCATAAAGCTTACCACCATTGGTAGAGATGTATAGGATAATCATATCTCATGATGGTCCATGTCGTAAAGAGACCACAAGTTGGCCAAGATACTTTGCCTGCACTACAAGCAGGTTTGAAGATACTATATGGAGAATACACCACCAAACAATGGTCCAGAAATAGGGTCTTCTTAAAATTAGTGAATGGAATGGCCAGGCTTATCTTTTAACAAAATTTTAGTAAGTTCATTGGAACATATGGTAACATGCAAACCTTCCTCCCTTACGATGAGGTTATTTTCTGAGAAACCCACTGTAAATTAAAAATCTCATAAATTGAAAATGTACCTAACCTGCTGAATACCATAGCTTAGACCAGCCTATCTTCAATGTGCTCAGAACACTTACATGAGTCTACAGTTGGGCAAAGCCTATTTTATAATAAAATGTTAAATATCTCATGTATTACTGAATACTGTAATAAGAGTGAAAAGCAGAAAGGCTGTCTGGGCACAACGTGCTTGTTCAGTATCTCAGGTGTTTACTTCCATGATTATGTCCCTGATTGGGAGCTGGTTCCTGCTGTCTAGCATCATAAGAAAGGATCATACTACATATCACCATCCCTGGAAATGATCCAAATTCAAGATCTGAAGTACAGAAAAAAAAAAAAATAAAAACAACCAAAATTTGAAGTACAGTTTCTACTGAATGAGTATTGCTTTCACACCACTGTAAAGTAAAAAAAAAAAAATCTTCAGTTGAACCAACGGAAGCCAGGAAGGGTCTGTGTTTACCAACTTGTGCCTTCATTTGTACCTAGGAACCAACTTTTGTGAGACTTAACACACTTAAAGAATTTAATTTAGGCTCCTCCTCTTTGCTGTATGAAGCCACATTGGAAATGAGCTCAACTTAGGCCTAGGAAAGAGAATCAGTCAATTCATGGTGATGGACACACAGAATTTTGGAAACTGGATTTCTCAAGACTGGATTACAGCAAGGGAAGCTGGTTTAAAGGGTTCAGTTTGGAATAAAACTGGTTAGATTTGAATGCTGACTCTACTATGTAACCTCAGACAAGTTTTGTAACAGTATTAAGCCCATTTCCATTTATAAAATAGGGCTAATGATGAAAACTTATCTCACTAGGTGGTATAATAATGGAATAAATTATATAAGCCCTACACCACCAAGGCCTAGGGATGTAGGGATTTGTAGCATCCCTACCTTTTATAAAGTATTGAAAAATGCCAGGGTTTATAGGAAAGTAACTATTTATGATGTTAAATTTAATTTAGCAGTGTTTAAATCCACTTAAAACATAAGCTGACCTATACTCACATCACTTTCTAAGATTTTCAGGTATAAACGGCTTTGAGTTTGTGGCAGTTGGTGATCTTTGGTGAACTACAAGTCCTGGTAGGCATGTCCTGTGTAATGACTCTGAGCAGACTCCCTGCCTCTCACAGAAGCTGACAGAAAAGACACTGTGTCAATTCCAGAGCCTGGTGGCTTCTGCTTTTGCTCTTTCGAAAGCCCCACACCACCATATAAGAAATCATGTTATCTAACCGGAGACACAATGTAGATCAAAAGTCCTGAGGCTATATTATAGAAAGAGACAGGCTCAATCATTCTGGTGTCCCAGCTTCAAGCCCCCAACTGACCCACCAGCTGAACCACAACCATGTAAGCAACCACTGACAAGAGCAGTAGAAGAACCATCCAGCTGAGTCCAGCCCAAAGCAGAAATAGTGAGCAAATGAAATAGTTTTTATTATAAAACCCTAAGTCTTGGGGTATTTATTTCAGCAATAGATAACTGAGATAGGGCTATTTAAATCCCTTTTCTTCAATCCCATCCCCTGCCACACAAACTTTTTAGATTTCTTCCCATACATTCCCATTTTACTGATCACCCATTGCTCAGTCTGCTAAATCTCTTGTAAGTTAAACTAAAATATCATTCTTGAGTCATTTACAGCATTTATGACACATGTTAATCATAAGATAGTAGGATTCAAGGAAACCTGAGTGTCCAACCTAGCTGTAGTTGCTGAGTATTATATCAAATAAAGGCTTATAAGTCTGTAAGATCAACTTCACAAACATTCAGTCATCTAAATCTTTTTATGCATTTGCAATGTTATAACCCATTGTTGACTCATCATGATTTAGGCATTGTAAAATATTATGATACATATTTGTATTCATAAAATGCCCATTGTCCATTAATCTCTATTTCTGTAGGGTTGGATTTTCTTTAAAGCTGCAGAAAATAATTTTCACCTGGAGGTTGAGTCAAAAATACTATCCACTTTAAAATGTGTGATGTGTTCTGAATTAAAATAGCACCTTCAAGCCTCAAATGTAAGAATTTCAGAGGCTAAATTTTAAAACATCTCTTCAACTTAATTCTTACTGCATTTCTTTATTAATTCATGCTTTTCTGATTATACTAAACTAGCTAAGTAACCCTAAAGTATTGCCGAATTTTTATAGAAGATGAGCTTGAACAATCCGAAGGCTTATCAAAAGGGGTAATTCATTAGCCTCATGATTTCAGTGAATCACTTTAGCACAGCAACATGGTCTTGGCAAAGACTACTTAATTTGCCCTTGAAATGAAGACATGAGTTCCCATGAGTATATCTTGAATTTCAAATATGTTAGTACAATGTAGAAGACTTCAGAAATTATTACTCAGGTTTATAATATAAGCAAGTGAGGCACCTGAGTGGCTCAGTTGGTTAAGCATCCAACTCTTGATTTCTGTTTGGGTCATGATCTCAGGATGGTGAGATAGAGGCCCATGATGGGCTCAGAGCTTGGCCTGTAACCTACTGGGGAATTTCTCTCTTCCTTTTCCTCTTCACCTCCCTTGACCCCCTCCCCCCTCACACACTCACACGCTGTCTTCATTCTCTTAAAAAAAAATGATAATAAAAGCAATTGCTTCTTCTATTAACATTTTGAAAGTAATACATGTTGGGATTTAAGGAGTAATAATTATTTAAGTCCCTCTCCCACTCTATGGTATTCAGGGTTCTCTAGAGAATTAATATGTAATGAATATATATATATGTATATATATATATATACACATAATATATTCATATAATGCTATTTTATATAATTTATATGTTATAATTATATTATATATGTAATATATAATGATATAGATTATATGTATTACATATATGTAAATTTTTAAGGAATTGTTTCAGCAGTTATAGAAGGTAGCAAATCCCAAATCTTTGGAATAGACCAGCAGGTTGATTCTAACTGTTCAAGTCCAAGGGCCATCAGGCTAGAGAATCAGGGAAGAGCAAATGTTTCAGTTTAAGTATAATACTTCTGCTGAAGAATTCCCTCTTCCTTGGGGGAGGTCAGTTTTTCACTCAATTCACATTCTCAATCGATTTATCAGTGGATTTGATAAAGACCTGTCCACATTAGGGAGTGCAATCTGCTTTATTGGAAGTCCACTGATTAAATGTTAATCTCATACAAAAACACTCCACAGACATATCAGTATAATGTTTGATCACATATCTTGGCACTATAGCCCACCAGCTGATGCATAAAATTAACCACAACACTCACCTTGAGATCTGAGCCAATTGAGAGGCAATCTCCGGGATCACATGTGATGGAGATAAACAGTAACGGTATTTGAGTAGAGGTCATGATTTAGACAAATGGCCAAATGGGCTTCCAACTATCAAACCTCCCACATTAGTAAAAGATTAGTAAAAGATAACCTCTACTCAGATCTTTCCATGAAAAAGGGAAAAGACTATGTGGAGTGTGAGAAGAAAGTTCACGTGCATCATGCTTTTCTCTATCTTGCTGCCTGATGCCACCACCAATTCTTGAAGAGAAATGACTGTGAAGACAAAGAGGAGGCTGCAAGTTACTTGTGGAAATGATTCTGAAGATGTGGAAATTCACCCTTTAAAACATCATGGAGGTTTGAGTGACAAGGGACAGGACTGTTCCCTCAAATAGAATTCAAATAAGATGTTTCAGAACAATTCCGGTTTCAAATCTAAACATACATCATCCAGAATATGACTGCATGTGCATTACAATTTACGAATTATGTAAAGGTTGTTTTGGGAAGTAACTTAGAAATTTCAAACATTCTTCAAGTTTTCTTCTTTAAGTCAGCACTCCTTTTCTCTAAGAACAATGTAAGATTTTGGTCATCCCTACAGCTTTCATATTTTCCTTTTATGTGATCTCTCAATATGATTCACAGGAATTTAAAGGTCCCACTAACAAGTTAGCTAATAATTAAACGTAGCTACATTATCCTTTCTAAGCAGAAAGCCAGGAAAATATCATTTGTCATCATTTTGCATAGTATTAACATATTCATATGTTATCTAAAGATATGTCATCTAAAATTTATGCAAATGCCCAGAATATTTTTCTCTCAAAACGCACAGATATCAGAGATTTCATAAACATTTTTGATTGTTTCTTATTCATGTAAGCTATGTCTTAGGTTATGAGAAGTAAAAATGTTTTTGCTTTCATGACAGGATTGAATTATTATCTAATAATATCTTCAATACATAATGCACAATTGTTTTAAGACTTGGAAATATAGCCTAAAGTCCTCTTTCCATGATTTCTAAAGCTTTTGCTTTTACAACACAAACAATATTTGTAACTTTTTCACAGAGATCCAAGAAACACATAAAATTATTTTTCCTTCTTTGATGACTCTCCATTTAGGAACTGAAACTGAATTAACATTTGAATTTTATTTTTTTATTATTATTTTTTTTAACATTTGACTTTTAAACAAAATCGGGGGGCAGCCTGGGTGGCTCATTGGTTTCGCGCCATCTTCAGGCATGATCCTGGAGACCCGGGATGGAATCCCACATGAGGCTCCCTGCATGGAGCCTGCTTTTCCTTCTGCCTGTGTCTCTGTCTCTGTCTCTCTCTGTGTGTCTCTCATGAATAAATAAATAAAATCTTTAAAAATAAATAAACAAAATCAGGGATGGGGCATCGAACCCCTGTGTAGTCAAAAACCTGTGTTTAAGTTTTGACTCCCCCAAAATTGAATTACTAATAGCCTACTGTTGACCAGAAGCCTTAACAATAACATAAACAGTCAGTTAACATATTATTTTGTATGTTCTATGTCTTCTAAACTATATTCTACAGTGAATTAAGCTAGAAGAAAAAAAGTTAAGAGAATCATAAGAGAAAAAAATTTACTGTGCTGTATTGTAAAAAATATTTGCACCTGCACAGTGCAAATCCATGTTGTTCAAGGGTTAACTGTGTTCCTTAAAATTCATTTAAATATTAAAACTTTAGCTCTAGGGCAGCCCAGGTGGCTCAGCTTAGCACCACCTTCAGCCCAGGGCCTGATCCTGGAGACTCAGGATCGAGTCCCACGACCAGCTCCCTGCATGGAGCCTGCTTCTCCCTCTGCTGTGTCTCTGCCTCTCTCTCTCTCTCTCTCTCCTCTCTGTGTATTCTCATGAATAAATAAATAAAAATATTTTTTAAAAAAAGACTCTAGCTCTAATCTTGAATCATTTACTTCAATAATTCATTCTTCCCACAACCATTTACCATTTATTAAATATTTGTTCTGCAATTGGAGATACTAAGTTCCAGTTGACTTCAAAATACATCCAGTTTTAAACCGCTTTTCACCACCTCTCCCTGGATCACCATTACCCCTCCCCTGACCACTTGTTACCTCCTCCCTGGTTCAGTGCTTCTGATCTTGTCCTCATTTGATCTAATCTCCACAGAGAAGTCAGTGAGATCCTGGTAAGTAGATTGGATGTCACTTGCCTTCTCAAAACCTTTCATAAGATACAAATAAAAGTCAAATAGGTCCTTCATGGTCTTGCTTCTTTTCCTCTGAGCATATGTATAATCCTTCCACTTCACTTTCCTCCATCTGTGCTGGCTTATGTGCTGTCCTTTTAGCATGTTCCTGCCTCAGGGTCTTTGCTTGCCTATAAGGTTCACCCCTTTCTTTATTGAGTTCTCTGTGCAAATGAAATCTCATCAAAGATGCCTTTTCTGAATAATCTAAATGAAAAGCACCTCCTGGCTCACTTCCCATCCACTAATCATGCTTTTGGGCCTTATTACCATCTGACATGTTATATATTTAGCTTTTGCAAGTTTGTCTCCACCAGTGAAATGTAAGCTTCATTCATGAAGAAAGTGTGCTTGTCTATGTTTATACTATGGTAACTCTTAAATGTAAACAGTGCCTGATTTGGGGGGGCTAGGTGGCTCAGTTGGTTAAGCCTCCAACTCTTGATTTTCGTTCAGGTCATGATCTCAGGGTCATGAGATTGAGCTCTGTGTTGGACTTGGCCCTTTCCCTTTTCCCCTCCCTCTCACTCACACATACGTTTTTCTATTTTTCTCAAAAAAAATAATGAAATAAACAGTACCTGATGTATTAAAGACACTCAAAAACATATTTTGAGTGAATGAATGAAAAGAGGAAGATGTCTTTGAAGCTCCATTCCAATTTGGAATAAAAGTGAATAATTATGAAATGCTACAGTGAACATGCTCACAGTGTATGAGAGAATTGCAAGTAGAAGCATATTCTGTTTGAGAGAGCTGGAAAAGACTTTAGAAAGAAAAAAAATGTTTGTGTTTGAAGATGAGCAAAAGTTTATTAAACAGGAAGAGCATGCATATTAGAAGGTCCAGCATAGGTTAGTATACAGAGAGCTAAAAGATGCCTGGAACAATTAGAAAATCGTGAATCATACAGCATGGCTGGCATATGTTTAGATTAGCCTTGCTTGCAAGAATATTCTTTGTTGGTTCCCTAACATACATTTCTTACCTACTTCCTCTCTTCTAGACCAATATCATATACACACACCAATATACACATATTTATATACATATATATATGTGCATATATGTGTGTGTGTATATATATATATACATATATATATATAGTACAAATATTGGGTAAACACTGCCCCATCATTTTCACATATTTTATTTCATTTTTAGCGTCACAGAAGCCCCTGTGAATAGTTGTAGCCAGCTCTATTTTACAAATGAGGAAGCTGGCAGTGATGTTAAAACAATTTTCCCAGAATCATACAGTAGTGACAGAGCCAGATTTTGACTGAAAGGTTTTTTTTTTTAAGATTTTATTTATTTATTCATGAGAGACACAGAGAGAGAGAGGCAGAGACACAGGCAGAGGGAGAAGCAGGCTCCATGCAGGGAGTCCGACATGGGACTCAATCCCGGGTCTCCAGGATCATGCCGTGGGCCAAAGGCGGTGCCAAACCGCTGAGCCACCCAGGCTGTCCTTGACTGCAAGTTAAAGTTTCTTTCCTATGTTACATCACCTTCCCATCCTGTCATTTCCTTAGTACTGTGGAACCAGTGTTCCACATATAGTGGATATAGTTAACACTGATATAGTTAAAGATACATGACCACTGCAGCATGTAGGATTAGAGTAGGCTTAGTGTGATTGAAAACCCAAATAGTAAGTTAAATCATGAAAGAGGCTTGTTTAGGGGTCCCTAGGTGGCTCAGTTGGTTAAGCATCTGTCTTCAGCTCAAGTCATGGTCCCGGGGTCCTGGGAAAGAGCTCTGAGTGGGGGTCCTGGCTCAGAGAGGAATCTCTCTCTCCCTCTCTCTCTCTGCCCCTCACCTGGCTTGTGCTCCCTCTTGAGTTCTCTCTCCCTCAAATAAATAAATAAATCTTAAAAACAAAAGAAAGATGCTTGTTTCTTTCATGTAAAGGAAGTCAGGATATAGGATACCTTGTTGCACTAAGGTATGGAGAACTTCGGTTTCTTCTCCTTTTCTGTTCCATCATGTATAGTTTCATTCCGAAGGTGATCTCCTGGGCCAAAATAACTGCTAGAACTCCATATAGTCCATTCATCTACCATCCCATATGAAAGAGGAGATTCTCTCCTATGCATGTATTTCCTGGAAGATGAGTAGACCATATTTGCTTAACTCCCATTGACCAGAACTTGTCATATGGTCAAAGATTAGGGATGGAGTCACTTCTATGCTGGACAGCCAAAAAAAAAAAAAAAATGATGATGATGAGAAGTATGATGGGATCAAATAGCACTTCCTGCAATTCATAAAAATGCTTGGGACTCTTCCCTTTAAACAGAATAGTCAGGGGTCTGGAAATTATAGCCCAGGGGCCAAATCCAGTCTGTTAATCAGTTTTGTAAATAAAGTTTTGCTGAAACACTGCCATGCCCGTTTGGTGTATATATCACCAATGGCTGCCTTAGCAGAGCTGAGCAGTTGGAATGAAGACTATGTGGCCCACAAACTCTATATTTACTATATGACCATTTACAGAAAAAGTTTCGTGAACCCTGCTCAAGATTAGTGGATTCAAATTTCTAAGAAGACTCAAAATTTCTTAATTACCAACTCAGTATAAAAAGAGAGCCCCCACCAAAAAGAGCCTGATTACATGTATGTTTGTTAATTTATAAGTCATATGCATGCAAGGCAGTAATAAAATAGGATGCACCTCAATTTCCACATAGCTCTGTACTAACTATCTATAAGAACTGGGGCAGGGATCCCTGGGTGGCGCAGCGGTTTAGCGCCTGCCTTTGGCCCGGGGCGCGATCCTGGAGACCCGGGATCGAATCCCACATCGGGCTCCCGGTGCATGGAGCCTGCTTCTCCCTCTGCCTCTCTCTCTCTCTCTCTCTCTCTCTCTGTGACTATCATAAATAAATAAAAATTAAAAAAAAAAAAAGAACTGGGGCAAATCATTTATCCCTGTTTCCTTGTTTATAAAATGGGGAATAAAATGATATATAGACCTTATAAGGTTGTTGTGAGGGTTATGTTGACACATTTGAAACACTTAGAAAAGTGCCTCGTATGTTTCCAATATAGCACCCTGACTGATACAGCAAAGGCACCATGTGTTTGAACACTCATGGTTTCCAACTTTGTAGAGTGTTTTTTAGAGTTTCCCAGGTGGATGGCTGAGCTGGCTCTTCCAAAAACTATGTTCAAACCCTGGTACATTCACTTACTAGGTGGATGAACTTTTAGACCTCTTGGGACCTGTTTGTCATCTGTAAAACCAAGATAAGAATCCTGATTGCCTAGGTATAAATCAATGCCTGTAATTCCCTTAAATTCATGCTTTGCAGATAATAAACATTTAATGATCTTACCTATTATTCTCCCCCAACTCAAAAATGTTTTCAGCTTCAGGGGTTCTGGGGTGACTCAACTGGTTGAGCCTCCAACTCTTGATTTCAGCTCAGGTCATGATCTCAGAATCATGAGATTGAGTCCTACATCGGATTCTGAGCTCAATACAGTCTGCTTGGAGACTTCTTCTCCCTCTCCCTCTGCCCGTCCTCCCACACTCACACACACACTCTCTCTCTTTCTTTCTCAAATAAATAAGCACATTTTTAAAGAGTGTTTACAGCTTTAATTGGCATTAGAGGGAGGACTACAGCCTATAGAGCCCATAACTTTCCAACAAGTAAATGAGATACACTTATATAACAACACTTATTGAAATCTTGCAGTGATTTTCCTGGAGGTGTCACTCAGCCATAAGGCATCACTTGCCCATGGTTTCTATGTCATGTCTTCTTGCCTCTCTATCCCACCATGGACTCTTGCCAGTCTATCTTTCCTTTTCTCCAGAAAGGGAATTCTAATTAAAATTTCTCGGGACTTCTTCTCAGGCTCCCCCTCCATTGTTCATTATCATTACAAAAAATAATACATCAGATGCTGCTGATGGGTCCAGAAGGATCCATACTGAGAAAGAACCATTAGATTTACTTGACCAATGCCTAAATAAAAGCAGCGCAGGGTGAAATGACAGAGGTGAAAATCTTGTTGGATTGGAAGTGAGAACAAGAAAGGGAAAAAAAATTGGAAACAATGACCTTAGGCATCTTTTTCAAGAACTAACTGAATAATAAGTGCTGTGGCCCCCACATGTCCTGCACATGTGTGCTACTGATTTCTCTGTGGCCAGTGCTCTCTGTACCTGGGATGGTATGCTGAAAGCCCTGCATCAGCCTCTTTCATGTAGTGAATACTCTGAATGGCAGCTTGAGGTTGGTTTTGACTTTAAAGAAAGCTCAAGAAAAAAAAAAAATAACTTTCCTTGTTCATATTGTATTTCAGTTTTGTGTATCTAATATTTTAAAAAATGCCCAATTTCTGTTTCAGGCTCATTCTAGTCTCAATGTGTTAACTACTATTTGGAAAAAATCAGCAGCTGACAACTTGATAAGGTGAAAGTCTGGTGGGGTAGGAGGGTGTTGGAGGGTTGGGTTGTCCTTGTCATTGGTGTCAGGGTCTCATACAGAAACTGGATCCCTTGACCTCGGTTGCTTGCTTCAAAAGCTTTAATTCCTCTCCTGGCTTTTTTTTTTAATTTATTTTTTATTGGTGTTCAATTTACTAACATACAGAATAACCCCCAGTGCCCGTCACCCATTCACTCCCACCCCCCGCCCTCCTCCCCTTCTACCACCCCTAGTTCGTTTCCCAGAGTTAGCAGTCTTTACGTTCTGTTTCCCTTTCTGATATTTCCCACAAATTTCTTCTCCCTTCCCTTATATATCTCCTGGCTTTTATCTCAAGTACTACTGGCTGTTCCCTTCAAGTTTCTATCCTCAAAAATACTGCCAAATTTTCTCTGGGGCGGGAGAAACGATGTTGACCTTACAGACGTTAGTTTTATATCCTCCATTTAGACCTAGAGAATGTGTGTATCATAATCCACAAGCATCCATGCTGACAACATATACATTGTTCCAGGGTTGAATGCAGTTTGATTGGAAATAACCTCAACAGTGAACTCCAAATATCATGCTATAAAAACAGAGGAAAAAGAAAACTCTCACACACACATACAGAAACACAAAAACCATGCTGGCAGTCCTAGAATTTCTCCTTTCAGATTTTCAATTTGGCTCTGTTTTGAAGTAAACAAGTATCTATCATAAATACTGTGACCCTTATGGGAGTATTTTTTCCCCTGGTGCTCAAGCCACAAGTGCTTCTAAGCAGCCAGTCTTTATGCATAACCTGCAGCGTGTGAGAGCTTCAAGCTCATTCGAAATGGAAGTGGTGATGAGATGGGAAGAAGGGATGAATTTTAACCTAATAAATAATCATCATCTATGCCTACTTGGAAAATAGCTTCTTGTTGAATAATATTTCAATATATAATATCTTGAAATGAGACTGCCATTACTAATTTAAGTGTAGGTTGCCATATAAATCCTGCAAATATGTACATACATGATGCCTAAATTACTCTCTGGGGCCACCTCTTCCTGCTTAAATTACCTTAAGGAGAAACCCATTTAGGTGATGTTAGGGCCAGTCAAGGGGAAGGATAATGACCATAGTAGAGTGTGAAGCCTTTGTGATCAGTGACCTCTCCCTTATGCCAGGCTAGTGAAATGCTGCTGGGCACATTTCACATTCAGAGTTCAGTTTTCTGAGTGACTGGTGAAGACCCAGAATTAAGAGGAGGTCAGATTCATCCTAACTGTGACCTGCACCACATAAGAGGCTCCTAGACTAATCTACTGTGCACTGTATCTGAATTTCAATCAAGAGGAACAAATCTCTCAGAATCCTTGTATATGCCAGTGATGTTATGCTGACCTTTGAATTACAAATAGATACTGAGAAAGAAATCCCTGGAGCAGGCAATATCCATTAAATAACAATTATGAAAAGCTGTTTGCCTTTTGGAATGGCTTTTCCCATAATGAGGATATGATCAAGTTGGGAGGCTGAGGAGTGGTGGGACCCATGTAGTTTCTAATTCCGAATTATTCATTTCTCAAATGGCGAGAAATCCTCAAAGCTGGGCTGGAAAGAGAAAGTCCAGGAGGCCCAGGGGCCTTTCCTAAGGCCAGGGTTTATACAGAAAGGGCCACAGTCTGTGCCAAGAATCTAAAAGAATTAGACTAAAATCCAGCTTCTCTTCTCCATAAGAATACAAATCCTTTAAGTACAATTCAGTGTGGTTTGGGTTGTATCTGAATCGCCTAAGTAAATCTAGTTTCATAAAAGGTTTAGTTCTAGGAAATGTTGATTGTTTCTCAGTATTTGTTTACTTTGAATATGTTCAGAAAATAGTGTGTGCATTGTTTCTCACAGAGATATATACATACATAAAGAATTCTTAGGTTGAATTGTATGGAATGGCTGGGACTTGGACATGTTTCGCCTTTAATACCATCCATTTTATAGAGAGAGTGTTTTCTAATAGTTTCCATCCTTACACTGCAGTACACTCCTTGTCTAAGACTTCAGTCTTTGGAGTTAGATGGTCCGGAGTTGACTCTCAACTTGGTTTGTGATAAGTTGTATAGCAAATTGTATAGTAAATGTTCAGCATTTACTGTGTTTTGCATCTGCTAAATAGGAATAATAACGTCTAGCTCAGAGAGATAGGGAGAAGATAAAATGAGAGAGGATGTTTAATGCTTACCTAAACGCTGGACATATAGCAAGTCCTCTATAAATTGTTCTGTATTATTCAGCTATTGCTGCAGCGACAAACTCTTAAATTTCAGCGACTTACAAAGTAAATATTTAATTTATTGTTCCATTTCATGATGGATACAGGTCTGCTGTAATTTTGCCGGATTCAGTCTGCTTGGCTCGACTGGGCTGTATGTGACTTCTCTGAATGAGCAGCCATTCTCTAGGAAATGCTGTTGGCATGGTGAAGGGCAGAAAGTGAAGAGAGTGGCAAGAATCCCAGATGCTTCTTAATGCATTTGTTTAGAACCAGCAGTGGAATAGCTCAGAGATATTGCGGATTCAGATATTGCGGATTCAGTTGCACCCCTGCAACAAAGTGAATATTGCAATAAAGCGAGTCAAATGAACGTTCTGGTTTCCCAGTGCATATTACAGTTATACTACCAGCATACCTCATTTTATTGCACTTCACAGATTGTTCATTTTGTTTTGTTTTTTTTAATAAATTGAAGGTTTGTGGCAACCCTGGCACAAGGAGTTAAGTCTATAGGCGCTATTTTCTAATAGCATTTGTACACTTCATGTTTCTGTGTCACATTTTGCTAATTCCATAAATATTTCAAACTTTATTATTATTATTATTATTATATTTCTTTTTTATTATTATATTTCTTATGATGATCTCTGATCAGGGATTATGACTGAAAGCTCAGATGATGGTTAACATTTTTTAGCAATAAAGTACTTCATTGCAATATTCGCTCTATTGCTACGGTGGAACTGAACCTACAAGGTATCTCCAAGGTATGCCCACATATTGTTACTCCCATCTTTCTTCTATCAATCAAAAAAGACAGATGGCCAAACCCAAAGTCATCAAGATAGGAAAGTGTGCTCTTGCCAATTAGGAGGCAGTGAGTAGTTCAGAACAATACACATATAGCTTATTTTTATGAGGTAATAATCTTGGAGTCATAAAATTTCAAGTTTTTTTCAATTTTGGTGATAATTATGAGTTAAAAGACATTATACTTTAATCAATTTTAATCCCTATTATTTCCATTTTATAATTACTGGCCAGCAGTAGCTGTTGGGCATTTTTAATTGTTCTCATAGCAATAATAATCATCCAATATTGACACTGCCTATGATACAGTGATATAAACCTTTTTATAAAATACTTTTTACATGTACTATTTATCATGGTTTTTAAAAGGAGAAGGGAAAATTCATGGATTACATTTCTGTAGTCAGTAAGAACTCTTCTTCTAGAAGAAAAATGGTACTGCAGGCAGAACTTTGAATTATTTTATACAACAGTATTATGGTAGTACCACTATCCCACCTGGTATCCTGACACCTCACTAATCAGCTTCCTTAAATAATAATAACAGTTCACATAAATTGAGCACTAAATTTATTCCTATTTATTCTAAAAGTACCTTATGAAATATCTGCTATAAACATCTTCATTTTACAGATGAGAAAGTTGAGGTGTGGAGTGGTTAAGTGGTCCAAAGCTACACAGCTGGGAAGGGAAGGAACAAAATTGAAACCCAGACCATCAACTCCAGAGCCTTCAGGATACCCACACACTGTACTACCTCCCATGAAAATGTGGGATAATCATGACAATCAAAACGCATCAATCCCTTATTATGGGGAAGGCATGAGTTCCGTTCATTAATGCATCTAACCCTCAAAGCATGCTTATAAAATAGATACTATCATCATCCCCATTTTACAGACCCAGAGTTAAAGTCACTAAGCTAAAATGGCACAGCTAGTTAAGTAGTAGAGACTTGCTTTGAAATAAGAAATTCTGGTGTTAGAGTTGACACTTTTAGGTACCTTGCACTATTGCTTTGACAAAAAAAAAAAAAAAAAAAAGAGTGGAAAGCTTTATTAACCTCAAAATGCCCACACTCATCCTATATCCTGCAATCCACCTATACATTCCACAGGTTATCCGATATTCCAAACCTATGTCTCATGGTACAAAGATTTCAGAGACGAGCTCCCATCCAACCTACTTTACCTCCCAAGTTACTCTCCCTCCTGTCACCATAACAACACGCAACCCGCAATACACAGTTGGAATCGTTATCGAGAGAGGCAGAAGGGAGAAGCTTTTGATGTGTCTCTTCAGGGGTCCTCCCTGACATCTTTATCTCCTCCTGGTGAACTCTGGGCATCCTGTGATCTACAGCGCTGCCAATTAGGCTGTAAATGGTGCAGCTGCTGCTGTGCACTCCTGGCTCACGGGAGCCTTGTAGGACATCTCGCATCCATATGCAGGCTCTCCCAACACCCAACATCCCCAAATCAGAACGCGAGGAGCATCTCAGTTACATAAAACATTGCATGGAGTAAGGAAGGAGAAAACATGGCAGACATCTGCCTGTTTCTCCTTTATCACAAAAGAACCACAAAGTGCTGCCAGCAAATGAGGGCCAGAGAATGCTTCCAGACTTCTTCTCCTTCATTAAGGAAGTGAGGAAACCAGAAATCAGTATACTGCCCAGAATGGAAAAAATATATACATATATCACTTAGCAAATGCAATTTGGCCCTAGGAGTTCTTGGTTTTTAATCAGTGAACTGAAAAGTAGATTATCCTCCACTTGTATTGAGTACCCCCTTATATATTAATATGTGGAACTAGAAAATGTTCCCCATAACAAAAGGATACATGATAACTACTTTTTTTTTCTGTTAGTATCGTATCCAAAAAGTACACCACAAGCACCAGGTAGAAACTTGTCAGCATCTTTCCTGTGACATCACCCAATTATATATCAAGTCTTGAGGTCTAACCTGTGGCCTCAATGTTTACTCTGTGTTGGAGAGGAAAGCCACTTCTCTGGGTTCCAGCCTCATTTAGAATCAGTACTGATGAGAGTCTGGTTCGCATTAAAGTATTGTGTGAGGAGAACAAATCAAATAATATTTTTTTAAAAAATATCTAAATCATAAGCCTTGTGCTCCAGGAAGGAATTTTTAGCTTGCATTAGATGAGATATATGAATATACAGATTACATGGACTATTCCATTCTTTAGACACAGCTGCTTAGGACCCATCCCATATTTGCTCAGCCACGCACCCTTACTTATCATGATGTCCATATTTAGCAATGCCAGGTATAGACGTTGAGCTTTCTATATTGACCCAAAAGTGTAGAAAACCTAGTTCCTCGAGAGAACGCACAAGCATATTATCACCCACTATGATGATAACTGGATTTTCCTAGAGTCCTCTCAGAGTCTGTACACCCTTGTGTTCCTCAGCTGAGATGACCTACCTATTTAGGCAGTGATTTAACTTAAATTCTGATGGTGCACAGACATGAGTGAACCAACACATTAGTTAAAGTACAGAATGCCTCTCTTCCAGCAAGAATTAATTCTCAGGGCTCTGCTTCACACCGTTTAGTAGCCCTTCAGTCTGAATTATTCTTGGGTCAGTACTTACCATGCTTCAGGTGGGTGATACCAGAAATTCCATGGTGCTTATTGTCACTGAATCTTGGCAACACATCTTTCAATCATGCAAATGTTTACTTGCATGTGCCAGACATATAAGAAGAGAAAATACTGCATGCTTCCGAGAAAGCCGCTGGAGAAATTACAGACCAGCCTGTCCCAGGTACCCAAGTACTGGATTCACACTATGAACACATGTGCACAGAAAAGATTGGGCCATCTCCTCTACTCAGAAGATCTTATCTCCCACTGTGTGTAATTTTTTCTTAGAATTTTAAAACTCTATCCATTATGTCTATGTACTCAGTCCCAAAGTATAAAATCTCTGAAGGAGAGGTCACACACATCAACCAAAATATTACTGCAGGTCTCCCACCTTTGGAAATGCTCACACACTGATCTGGGCATACCCCTCCATGAGATGCAGGGGAACCGATAGCACCCCTTCCAAGCTAGCCTGGCTGGCATGCTTCAAAATCAGAGGAGCATATTCACTCTACTGTGCGGTTCCTAGTGGCTTTACAAATGAGCTGGCAGTGGATGTTAGATGCTGATTATTTTATTTGTGAGAATCCAAAAGTAATTAAAGTGTTCACAGAGGAGGAGAATACGAATATGTCACCCTGATCTAGTCACAATTGTCTTCACATCATGGGGCCTTTAAGACAGACGCTGGAACACGCTGTTATCACGACTGGAAGCAAATCATTACCAATGAAACTTAAAAAATAAAATTGGGATCAAGGTGGTTGGGTTTTTTGTTTTAATAAATTATCAAAGATTCAAGGATACTCTTCTATTACTGTTATTCATGTATTGCTTTGCTTTCATATAGCAAAGGGTGGAAGACAGAGTTCAAGGTTGGGCTAGGAATTCGATAAGCATCATTTTAATTTCCCATAACAGCAGCTCCACATTTTTTCCCCTTATTTATTCATTGATCTGCCAGATAAATAAAGAACCCTACTATGTGCCACATGCTATTCCAGAAGCTGGGCTTACACCAGTGACCAAGAAAGACAAAGTCCGCGAGAGCTTATTTTGTGCTGGGGGAGGTTGCAAATACAAAAGTAATTGAAATGATATATATTGTTTCAGGTAATTAACAGGTGGAAAATAAGTCAGATGGGAAGTAAAGAATAACAAGGTTGATGAACCATTTTAAATGGAACTGTTTCAGAAGCCAAATCTGGTGCAGGGCCTTTCAACAGAGACCTGATTTAGGAAGACAGCGAGCCTCATGGCACTATGACAAAAAAAAAAAAAAAAAAAAAAAAAAGGTCTCCAGGTAGAGGGGAAAGCAAAGAGAAATGCCTGGAAGTGCGAAAACACTTGAGATTTAGGAAACCTCATTGAACATATTCCAAATAGAAAGGAGGAGCTGGTAGGCAGAAGGAAATGTTTTCTTTGGCCTCATTTAGTATTTGCTAGGCTGTATTTAAAATCTACTTATAGTTCAAGCAAAGAGAATAAAGCAATTCACCAACTAGCACTATATTTGTACACCCACAATAGCACAATTTAATGAAAATGTGCTCTCTGAAAGTAAACAGACATGGTGTAAATATCAATATGCTTATTAACTAGTTATTATAGACAGAGTGCACACATGAGTGAAAATACCATTTCAAGTTTGGTTTTCTGACCTTGTCAAATGCCTTGAAAGCTAAGGATAATTCAACCAATTTCACATTACTTTTCTCTTGTCCAACTTCTCCTCCTTGAAACTAAGGCTTGATTTAGTTTCCAAAGAATCTAATTTCACCAAGATTGCTGTGGAATGCCTCTAATGATGTCCTTCACTTCCACTTCCACTCGGCACCAGCAGCAGCGCGCACCACCAAATCACTGGGAAGCTGAATGCAATAGAGCCATTCATTGGAGCTAAGTAAAAATAAATAGTAGAAATTGCCTGTCAGTCTCAGGGGGGAAATGAAGGGCCAGTTAAAGATATCTTCTCTTTTAATAAGAAATTGTATTACTTCGGGGGCGTGTTGTGTTCCCATTCCCAGAGTAAGCCAGCTGCTGTATCACCTTTGCTGCTGTGTGAGCCTGTCACTCCTGCAGTGTGGGTGCCTTCATATGCAGGCACCATAAGGGATGTTCAATGAGCACTTCAGTTTGGTGGGGCTGGACCCAAAGAGAGTGCCCTTATTGTTACTTCTTGATCTTTTGGACTTGATCCCTAGACTCTTCTGCTATCACATGGATACTGTGTTAAATTCCTGAGATTACCAACTTCATTCTCTCTCTTGGATTCAATAAATGGAGGAGTGAAATACAAATTAAAACCGAGTAAGGTGCTTATATTCCCAAAAATCTAGCAAAACAAGACCAACTGACTTTGAAGAAGTAAAATGGGAACTGTGCTGGCTAATTGTGTCTGACTACACTAGCCTTACCTATAACAAAATTGAGGGTTTTAATTATTCGATTAAAATTACCATGCCTCTCATCATGTTTCTTTCCACTTTCCATGATGCTTCCGTTGATGCATGATGCATTGAAAGGAAAATACTGAATGAGAAAAAAAATGCAGTTGATAAGTGAGGGTCAGTAAGAAAAATTGGGGTTGAGGAAAAAGGTGGCCCAAGAGGGGGAAAAATGTTAATTATTTTAAATGGAAACACAGTTGAGAATGCAATCTCCAGTCAACCCTGGGAGATCCAAAGGGTGCATCGGGCTCCTTGAACTTCAAGGGTCCTTCACTTTCTTGATGTGTTTCAAAGAATCTGTGTTCCCACATTTTTGTTCTAATTCACCCAACACTTTACAGGACCAGGAGAATGGGAGGTTGAAGAAAATTACAAACCTCATCTTGAACAGCAGGGGGTATTGCAAGGTCTGGTAATTCTGAAAGCTGAAAATCAGAAAGGAGAATTTTCAAAAGGAATTATGGACAAGTAGCATGTCTTACAAGCACACAATTCCCTTTAGTGCTTCTGGAAGAAGCCAAAGCATGAATGAGGTACACCAGTGTTGAATGCTACTAGAACTTCAGAGAAAAATTGGCCATGCTTTATGTGACTCCTTATTCATCTGCTAATATAAAAACAACCCATCTTCTGTTTACAGATTCTTTCTTTGACTGTCCTGATAATTACTCTAATACATATAATATATCAGATTGGTGGTAGAAAAATCTCCCGCAAGGCTGGTCCACAGTGCCAAGTTCCATTCTTGACACCATCAGCGGGTATGTATTCAGAAATTGTGTATTATGCTTGTGAGCCAGAGGCATGGCCACTCACTTTTCAGCTCTTGCCAGCTTTTGATTCATTTTGAGCTATTCACTGTGGGAGCAGATCATTGGAATTCACCAATGAGTTCTGCTCTTCTATCTGAGAGCCAAAACCATAAGTGTTGGAGAGTGGAATTAATCCATCTCTGGCTTTCTTCAGGGCCTCACAAATTCTTGTCAGCCACCTCAGCATTGACTTAAAAATAAAACTTCCCTTCTTTATTCTGGAAATTTCTGTGACAATAGGAATCCAGGCTTTTCTGCCTTTCGTTCTCATCTATCATTCCTAGTAGGACAACATGAAATCTAGTGGGGAAGAGGCCATTCTAAGTGCTCGGTGATCCTTTTCTTTCTTCATCCTAAGACTGTAACATATTCTCTTTGCACATTCACAAGTTCTTGTGAACCCCACCAAGCTGCTCAGTGAGAAGACCCCAGCTGTGTGCCGAGTGTTTATCATCATGGAAATTAGCTGGGCCTTCAGATGGAGGAAGCCCATTTGAACAGAGAAGGCTGTCAGGAATCTATAATTCAACCTAGACACTCACTGCTGTGCTAATGTCCCAGATTCATCTTGAGAAATTAATAAAAATGACAGTGTTCTCACCTCGTCCAAATCCATGAAAGAAAAATGGTGGATGAACTTGGTCCCAGAAAGCTACGGAAGATCTTTTGTAATAACAGACTATTTGTTTTGTTGGGTAATAAGTGTGTATCGACAAATTGGTTCTTGAATTCTCTACTTTATTGCTATAGTTTGTTGTAATTGTAGATTTTGAAATCTATTTTTAAGAAGACAATTTTAAAAGAGAACATATTCACTTAAAAGCCAATCTATTGCCTATGCTTTTATTCTTTAGATTTTGATAATTAAAAGTACTAAGTGTATCAGTTAAGGTTATGCTAGCTGTTACAACAAATCCCAAAATGTTTAATGGCCAAATGCAGTCTTTTCTTCCCTAGCTGCCAGACGTTCAAAGCAGATGATCCTGACATCATCTCCAAATGATGATTTCAAGATCCCAGTTCCTTCTGTTGTGTTTCTCACCATGCTTGTAGACCATGGTGGAAAGATTTTAGTGGCCATGGATGGAAATAGTGTACACCACTTCTGAACACACTACATTTTTCTAGAACTCAATCATATGGGCACACCTATTTTAAGAAGCAGGAAAAGACACAGGACCTGACTGCTTGGGACTCTCTCCCCCTCTCCCTCTGTATCCACCCCCCACTCTTTCTCTCTATATAATAGGTAAATAAATCATTAAAAATTATATATGTCACTATAGAACAAGTCCTGTGTCTTAGAATAAGAACACCACAAAGATCAACTACATACCCCACTGGGCTAGCTATGTGAAAGAAGGAACTACTACCTGAGCAAGAAAGAGATACTAGCAACTTAACCCTACAGAAACAACTCAAGAGGAACACTGTATTATTTCAGTTTCAGTTTCAATCCTCCCATGCCTCCCCAGTTCATCACAGACAAAAGTACAGCTACTTAGGAGCGGAGAACCAGATCAAAGTTCTGCTATCACCAGAAGATTGTACAAGTGGTTACGTACCTCTTTCTCATACCCCACAGCTGCTGCAGAGACATGACTCTGTGCTGTCAGGCTGTTATAATACTTCATACATCACTGGATCTCCATAAATACAGTTAATTACCAGGTCATGAGCAAGAGCTTTTAAAAGAATTTTCAATTCGTATCTTGAACTGCTGAGACAGGAGTAAGAGGTCATACCGACTGAGGACCTGCTGTTGTTCTGCTATGTCTGAACCCTGCTGACATGTCCTGAAGACCAGAAAGCCTGCAAGGATTGTGCTATGCTATGCATCTTAATCAAGTAGCCCAGAAAAGGGAAATACGAATCTTCTCAATGATAAAAGGCAAGAACTACCTAGAATATGGTTTGGGGTATTAAAATACATTTGTTTTCATTGGCCACATACAATAGTAACTGCATATCTTTTTTGTAATAGCTTTAAAACATTCAGATTAAAGATTGACATAATTATGAATGTTGGCTATTGTTGGCTTTTATTCCACTGAACAAATCGGTTCACTTAGTCAGCCTAAGTCTCATATGGGCAGAGAGTATGTGTGTTCTGTTTATCATTACATGTCCCAAGTGCCTAAAACAGCACCCAGCCCAAGATGCTCACATGTGAATTAAGGCTGCACTTCTTTATCAACTTAATGAAGGACTATGGGATGGTTCCCTAAATAGTTTAAGACTCCTGGGTAGTGATTATTGACATGGATGTTACCCCATAGGGTTGATACTTGAATGATATGGAATAGCTACATCTACGGTTAACATGATAGGAGAGGGTGAGATGAAATATTTCAAAATTATTATAAGTGAGAAAAATAGGCCACAACCATTAACATAAATATAACCTGAGATTTACTGTAATATTAGAGGAATGATTTTGGATTTGTCTACTTGCTGTACTCTTTTTACTGAGAAAAAAAGCTCTCAAATTGAATTGGATAATTGATATCTTATTTATTGGCTGATTAGTTATTTTTTAAGTGACCTGGGCCATCCAATCACACCAAAAAGGCTTATGAAGATTAAAATATCAAAGTCAATTAAAAATTCAATTAGTATTTGTATCATAGATAGGACTTGAGTTCCTTTAGCTGTAGCGTGGAAATAATCCTAGCGCCCATTCTACTTCAAAGGGACACTGTGATTGCTACAGGATCCTTTAGTTCTACCCTGACTGCTTTCTACTTCTTCTTTTACTTCTGGAAACACCTAGCTCTGAGGAGTGGTCAGGGCCTCCATGGACTGACCCTTCTGGTCAGAAGAGCTGATGACTCTATAATAAGATAGATTCAGAATTGGGTTGTTCCAGAATGCAAAAGAATGTGGTGATATTAATTAATAGAGGTTCAAGAGATCCGAACCAAAGGGAATTTGAAAGTTTTTTGTTGCCCTTCAACAAAATTCAGTTTGGGGCACAATTAGGGTGCTGGAACTAACTCTTTTTGGAGAAAGTCCCTGACATTGTGAGAAGAATGGGTTGATGTTTATATAGACATCATTTATGATGTGACAATTATAATTATTATATATTTTTAATATATAATTTATATTTATTATATTTATATTTATAACATGATTATAAGCTATGTCATTCATTGTATATTGGGATGCCTTACCAAAAAAACTGCATACAGTAAATTTAGGCCTTTTTTATAGGCTCCAGAGCATGATTTTATTATTTATTTAAGTTATTATAAAAGTTTAAAGGTAAGTTGTGTTTTCCTATCACATTTTCCATGATCCCATTTGCTTCTTTGATGACAGCACAAGTCTCAATTATATAGTGTTCCTACAGAGATATGCTGATTTACAATGAAGTGTTTTCTTAAAATTACCAAGTTTATATTTTAGTAAAATCAGTGGTTACCTATATCAATGATCACAAATTTCATTTGCAAACTCTGATGTCTTGATTGGCCTTACCTGAAGCACAATGACAAGAAAGAATGCTCAACGGAAGTGTTGTCATGCTGATTAGCAATGCCGTAACTAGTGTCACTACATATTTGCCATCTTTGACCTACATTAATAAACATTTTAAAATCATAAACTTAGGGGCCTGGGAGGCTCACTTGGCTAAGCATCTGCCTTCACCTCAGGTCATGATCTCAGGGTCCTGGGATAGAGCCCTGCATTGGGCTCCCTGCCCAGCAGGGCGTCTGCTTCTCCAGCTCCCCCTGCTTGTGCAATCTCTCTCTGTGTATCAAATAAATAAAATCTTAACAAGAAAAAAAAAGCAGAAACATATGTTGCTGGCTGTTCTTTTGGCCAGAATTTATGTGGCTTTATAAAGTATCCAGCTCTCACCCCCATTCACTCTGGTGGGGGTAGTTTATCCATTAGAAGAACATGGCCAATTCCTTCATGGTCCTCAAAATGTAAAAAGCAAGTGAATTATACTATATTTGATCTGCTCAAACTAGCTTTAACTATTTAACACTACATTTATGGGCTAATACCCTGGAAGTTCATGAGGTCATATGTCAGGGTCAGTTTGATCAGTGGCTCAATGACATCATGAAGGCACTGGTGGTTTCTGTCACTTTCCCCTGCCTTACACCAGCCAGCTTCATGAGAGACCAGTTCGTTCATGGTGGTCAAGTGGCTGCAGCAGTTTCAGGCTTCATAGCCACGTTCCACTCCATGTGTGATTGAGAAAGTGAGGGTCTGCTCTAACATTGTAACAAGAAAGTGGGGATTTGTCCCTGGGCTCTCTTAGATTCCAGGACTGCTCCTGAACTAAATTCTGTAGCTGGGGGAATGGTATTATGATAACTGGCCTTTGCATTCAGGCTCCATTCCAGTAGCTAAGAGTAGCCTGAACTCATAAAGTTCATGGACTACACAACCTCATAAAATCTAGAAACATGTAGGAAAAAAACAAGGGGTAAATAACATCTGGGTAAGCAACTAAAGGTATCCACTCCATGACCTAACAGCCTTCCTTTGAGAAGTACAATCAGTTAGGATCACAGACTTTGGAGCAAGAATCCCTGCATCTGACCACTGCCTCCTCCTCTTACTAGCAGTGTAATTTTGGCCGAGTTAAACTCCTTAGCTCAGCACCTCAATTTTCTAATCTGTAAAATGGGGATACTAATAGCTTATAAGCCTGTTAAAATAAAGTGAAATTATATATGTGGAAAACTTAGAATAATACCTGGTATTTAGTAAATACCGTACAATTCTTGGCTGTTATTATTTTTGATAGCTTCGTTGTATAATTAACTTCTCTCAGATGCCTTTATTTTTACATATACAAAATGGGATTTTCATGCGACGGTGAGAGCTTTGGAAAGTTCCCAAACTATGAGTAGTTCATAGTCTTAGAACTTAGTAGAAGCCATTGATAATGCAAAATGTGATTTTTTTTTTCTTTAGAGAAAGATACAACCAACTGGCAAATACTTTGCCTTATTATTACATAGTGCTCTCAACTCATTGACCTCAATATCTTGATATTATCATTGGGCAACTTCACAATTAGATTCAGATTCTATATTCATTCCACTCAAAGAATATCGCTCTTACTGAGGAAAGTTTTGTGTTCTGTTTTTATTTTTGAATCAGTGTTGAAAATGGGCTGTACTCTGCTGCCTAATTAAAGACCTATCCTTCCCATGCACAGTTTTTTTTTTTTTTTCCATAGAGTATGTTGGTGCATTTTCCAGTGAGGTATGGAAACTGGACAATCTATTGGAAAAGGATAAGTAGCAAATCCTTAGACTCTTCTTTTCTCAGATGAAAATTTATCTTAAAAGTTTCTCATAGGTCCTGGATGATATTTTAGACCATTTTCTTTGATTATGCATAATATTTGTTAGGGGGAAAATGAGTGTATGAAAGAGTTATTATCAGATAAAGAGGTAAGTTCCACATTCAGCCTTGAGCTGCAAGGCTTTGGAAAAACTAAAATGATGGGCATCAGAGGTTTCTGATGCCAACACAACTATCTGTCCTTCCAGTCCTTTGCCTTCGTGTATCAGCACTGTCCTCCCAGACCAGCTTTAGCCACATGATGCTGAACACATGGCTGCAATCAGTTCTTCTTCCCACCTCCTCATATTCAATGATTGAAAGAACTTTTTTCTTAACCCACTTCAGATAGGAAAGACTCCAGAGAATGAGTCTATAGGACCAGCCTTCATCATGCATGTGCACATACTTATGGTTACAAGTAGGGTCTATTGCTTTGATAACGGGATAGAAAAAGATTCTGAGTATAAAAAATTATAAGCATTCTCCCTGGGAACTTGTCAGTGGGAGGATAAAAGATTTTTTCTTAGTTTACCAATTCTTTGAGGCAGTGAGTCAAGTGTGGATTTGGCAGAGCCGAAAAATATGTTCATAGAGGTGGGAAGGGAGCTAACACACACTTCAAGTTCTGCAAGAGTACACAAGTACTTGGAGTAGAGCCAGATTACTGAAGGGCCTGCCTGGAAGAAGCGCCACCAGGATTCCTCTCATCAGCATACATCTCCCATTGCCTTCGGAGCTGAGAGAACAGCCCAGTTTCAGGAAATCTCTCAACTGAAAACAGAGTGTTCTTCTACAGTTTGTTGACACTTTCTGCATCCTGCCCTGAACAGGGGAGCCAGGAAATGGGAAGCCTGTAGTTCAGAGATGCTCATTTGCTTCTGAGGTGCATATAATTGCTGATTAGTTTGGCACTTAGATGTATGCCTTAACATTTAGCTTGTGAAAGATGAATACATTAGCCCTGCAGAAACCATAACTATGGCATTTTCTGACTTGTCAAAATGCCCTTTATGCATTTCATAAAATCATTTTTTAAAATAAATAAAGTTGGAGTTATGGGCCAAACCTCACCTAGAAGACCAGAGCTGATATAAAGTTATGGTTTCTTTACAAGGCGGGGCCCTAGATTCTTCTAGCATTATCTTACATCTGACTGCAACACTGTCTATAAAGGTATGGTTACCATTCATCTGGCCTCAATAGCAAACATCCACATCTCATTGAGCCTTAGGGTCTGAATATAACTAGCATTATGTGATGAAATTGTACCATATACCAGATGTCTTTGTTAATCTATTAATAAGCAGCCTTCATATCTATAAGACACTGAACACTATAAATGATATAGATCTCCCGAAGGAACATGCAACTCCTTGTGAGTCACATAAAAATATTAAAGGAAGTTTAGGGACCAAATTCTAAGTTTTAACTGAGAAAATAAGTCAATATGTACTTCATGTGGACTACATTGGTCCAGATCCATTTCTTGGAAGACACAGGGTTTGAAATGGGTCTCATGATGGACAGACAAAAAGGTATTTTTTACAGACTCTATTTTTGTGATTGGTACAGATATATAGGGTTGAAATTGCATTTCAGTCAGTGTGAATAGCCTGAGCCAAACCACAGAGGTGATCTCAGAAGCCCCCATGGAATGTAGAGAGCATGGTGCACAGTAAATCATGTTGGAGGGTGAGCGGTGGATGATGAAAGCTGGACAAAAAGATTTTCACTTGGTAAAATAGTTTGCTGAGCAGAGAAGTAATGAAAGCAATATTTTTTCGAAACATAAGGCATTCTACTGTGTGTGAGTATGGGTGCACACATACACGTGTGCATGAAAGAGAAAGAGGAAAAAGAGAGATGGGGAAGTGTCAAGGCAATTATCAAAAGGCAAAAGTAGCAAGCTTATTGAAGGTATGTAGTAATAAAATCTGAAGTTAAGCTGACAACAGAGCCATAATGAGTAAAGGTCATAAAGATATTTTCTAAAACGGGAACGGTGGGACTTGACGACATCAAGACATAAAAAGGAGAGATTCCACAGATTTTGGATTTGGGACACTGTGGAAAATCCAACCTTTTCTATTCATGTTAGGGCACCTCCTGGTTCCTTCCAAATAGCCAGCAGTTGAAGGAAATTGTTTCTGGTCATAATTAGTGTGACTGGAAAAAAAATATGTCAGCTTCTGACTGGCTCTACTCATTGTTCCATCAGAGAAAAATGAATACTAAGATATACATGAGGAATCCCTGCACCTTTGGATTTCCATGCCCAGCTTCTCTTGATCACAGTTTGTATTCTCTCACAAAGACTGATGAAGTGGGACTTGAAGGAACACTTAGCTCTAGGGGAAAAAAAGACAAATGATAGAAATTCTCGATGGAATAAAGTTGGTAGAAGTCTAGGGTTTAATTATCGTTGCGTTATCTTTTGTGTAGAACATTAGTTCCCTTT
The DNA here is from genome assembly GCF_053574225.1 of Canis aureus. Taxonomy (NCBI): domain Eukaryota; kingdom Metazoa; phylum Chordata; class Mammalia; order Carnivora; family Canidae; genus Canis; species Canis aureus. The sequence continues at coordinate 29,500,257 of NC_135640.1, read as the reverse complement.
CACTAATAACTTCTAAGTTCAGATTTGTTTCTGAAAAAGCATTTACATCTCTGTCTATACATGTACAGTTGACCCTTAAACGATGTGGGGGTTAGGGGCACCAATTCCCCTTGGACTGTCAAAAATCCACATATAACTTTTAATTCCACAATTTAATTACTAAAAGCCTACTGTTGGCCAGAAGCCTTAATGATAACAATCAATACATACTTTATATCTTATATATATTTATACTGTATTCGTAAACTAGGCTAGAGAAAATGCTATTAATTATAATTTAAAAAACACACTCATAGAACTTAACTGTATTTGTCAGAAAAATCTGTATATAAGTGGACCCCCTCAGTTCAAACCCATGTTGTTGGATGGTCAACTGTATAAATTGTAAATGTTTGTAGATATGTATGTATCAAAACCAATTGCAAATGCATCCCTATATCATCATGCAGTCTTATCAAAAGTAGCTAATTTCAATTTATTGAAAATACAGCCAATTAGTACACATCAGTAGTCAAGCAAAATGATAATCAGATCCAGATACCACTAAACATGAGTTGGTTGCATTTCAGGCGCCAGCAAATTAGTGAAGTCTGAATTCAATTTGGCTTCTTGATTCAAGCCCCTGATCAATATGGACTAAAAAGAATTGACCAAGTTTTCCACTCTTCAGACTAGGTCAGCTAAGTTTAAAGAGATAAGTACCATTTAGAGGAGTAACAGTAGTGCCTGGGTTTGGGTGTGGTGTGGAGGAAATGGTACACTGAAAAGTGTAAGAGTCACTATCCCTGGGCTCCCAAGTCCATTCCTATCGCAAATCAGCTATGGGATTGTGAATGAGGACTTCACATCTATCTGCCTCACTTTCCTCATTTGTAGAGTGGGAGAGTTAAAAATGATCATCTCCACAGAGAAAACTCTGATAGCCATTCTTATCATCTCAGGTAGACCCTGACCCTCCTTCTGCAAACCAGTTGTTGGCATGAGAGTCATGGTGTGGGGAAATCAAAGTCATTACAGTCCTTTGCCTGGTCACAGCATCCTGAGCCTTCAGCACCTATTGAGCACAGGCTAGTGCTTTTCCCCATCCCTTCCATGCATGGAGCCTCTTTTCCCCAGGACGACAGCCATCACTTATGGCTTGGTCTCTAAACTCTGCCCTCCTCTGTCCATGTACACACACATCTTACTTTTTTCTCTCTACATTATTATCCTTTTATCTCCCAATACATCATAAGGTCTTTAAGGTAGAGACCATGCTTGTATTTTCTTGTCTTCTCTACACTGTGTGATATAGCATCAGGCATACAGCAGATGTTGAACCCAAGTCTGTGGGCAGGTGGGTTTGTTTAATTGACACTTAATTTTTACTCAAAGAACTCTTGGTCGAATAGGCCAACAGAAATTCCAACAAGAATTCATCAAATACAATATACAAAAATGACTGGGAAATGATGAGAACATATATTTCCTTTTTAAAGTTTCAAGACCCTAGTACATACTCTTGAAGCAGCCCATTCTGTCATATATATGTGAGAATACAGTGGCACTGATTTTTAATGTTTACTTGAGAAAGGTGGCTTCTTTTTAAAATCCTTTAAGCTGGAGTGGGGGAGAAAAAGTGGATGGGCAGATGGTGCATGCACGCACACACATGTGGGAAAAGGTTGTCTTCCTATTTGTAAAATCACTTTCTGCTGTTCTCAGAGATAAACTCTGACACCTAAGAAAGGAAACAACTGCTAGTATTGAATTACTGCATGTCTAGAGGGAATAGCAAAAGAGTCATGCCGTTGGCTATGTAGGCTTTAAGAAAGCCAGATCGAGTATTTCATTATACTTGATAACTTAAAAGGGATTTGCTTTCACATACCTGCATAAAAAGGAATTGTCTAAGTTGTCTTGCCATGGCATAAGAGAGGAAAGCAGTCTTCTAGCTGGCAAGGACTAGAAATAACTGTGAGAGCCCTCTTAGGATTAAATACATTGTATTATTTCCTACTTAACAAAACTCTTCTGAGGGGGCTCCTGGGTGGCTCAATCGGTTAGGCATCTGCCTTTGGTTCAGGTCATGATCCTGGGGTCCTGGAATCAAGCCCCACATTGGGCTCCCTGCTCGGAGAAGCCTGCTTCTCTCCCTCCCCCTACCCACACTTGTGCACATTTTTTCCCTCTCATTCTCTCTCTCTCTCTCTCTCTCAAATAAATAAAATCTTCAGGGGAAAAAAAGCTCTTCCACAGTTTATTGCAGAGCAACTATTTAAAATGACCTGCTTATTAATCTTATAAAAAGGATTTCTATCCAAATATAAGTACTAACTATGTTTAAAAAAATAGAAATGCCAAATCTTGTGCTCTGGAATCACATACATCTGTGTTCAAATCTCACCGAGAGCCTTCTAAGAGCCTGGACAAGTGACGTGAGGTCTTTATACATTTGTTCACTTTCTGCATTTAATGAGAGATTTACCTCCTAGTTTCTAGCTTAAATGATACTGCACATACAGCACAAAACAGTGCCATAACTGTGGTCAGTGGTCAGTGACCATTTCAGTTTCAATCTCAGATTCTAATTATAAAATAAAATAAGACAGAATCTTAAATCTAATAGTTTGATAGCACATTCATATCTAATACAGAATAGGAAAAAAAATGAATATATCTATGGAATATAATGGATGTGGGGAAAGGGTTGATAACTATTATTGAACATGATGAGGTTTACCCAGGATTGCTGGTGTTCTCAAAATATGACAATTTCAGGCCACATTCATAACACTCAGGTATTTTCAAAGATAGTGTTCTCTGGAGGTAATCATCAATTGTCAGAAAAGAGCAAACAGAATTGACTGGTCCTTCTCAGCCCCTCTCCAGTCCTCTTCTCCCTTCCACCAAACACACAATATCCAACAAAACCAACCGTCAAATAAAGCAAACCAGTCATATAATGACTTTAGACTGAATGGTCACATATTTAGCCAATGAATGTTTAAAGCAAATAAATATTTATAGTCTCTAGAATGTGTAAAATTAATACCATTCCAAATACCAAAGAGGCTTTGCAAACGCCAACTTGTATTAGGGAATTGAAATTGAGAGGAAAGTGGGCCTTAGAAGTATTTCTATGAATTGTTCATTGAAGTCACTCTGAAGTTCTTTCAGTAGTGCAAGTGATGGACTTGTGCATTCTCTCCCCCCACCCCCATCTCACTAGCTCTTGCTCTCTTTCTCTCTAAAGAAATAATACAATAAAATAAAAAAGATTCATTGGGATTACTGTCCTGCTTTTCTTTCAAATTTAAGTGATACAACACTAAGATTGGACTACTTGAAGATCTCATTTTTTCAAGTTGCAGAATTCAAGGAAAGAAAAAAATAAACATAAAAGTTGCTTTATAACTCTAAGCTATAGACTTGTAAGGAAAAGAACCAGCATATTTAAGTTAAACTATTCAGTATCACATTCAAAGAATGAAAGATAACCTTGGTATACTTAATAGAGTTCAATTTTATCAATGCTGCTATTAGCTTTTTTCTATACAGGCACCAGGAAAACCTGAATTGAGAATTTAGTTAAGTCATTTCTTTCTGACCTTCTAAGAAATTTTAGCAATAGTATCTTTGGATGTTGTAAGGGGAGACCTAATAAAGCTTATTATCAAGTGGGATCAATGCAAGACAAAGAGCTGAGTATATTTTAAAAGACAGTGGATAGAAAGGATATTTAATAAGTACAGTAAATTTCTTACAGTCGGCCTTCGGGACTCATTATGGTGCATAGATGCCATCTACTCTCTGTAATTTGTTTTTAAAATGCTTTGGGAACTCACGAGCACAAAAGCATAAGACAACAGTGTCTTAGTCATTAGGCCTTCAACAGATCTGAAAACAGGCTTTGAGTCACACTGATGACAGATCAGGATTTCACGAAGATTACAGGAGTCTAGATCTACTCAGAGAAGGGTGACTACACATTGAAAGAAGAAACTTTATCCCATGGGAGAAAACCTTGAAAACTTTGTTTTGATTAAAAGAGATCTAGGCAAGAAACTGTTAAAAAGAGAACAGTTTATGGGGATCCCTGGGTGGCTCAGAGGTTTAGCACCTGCCTTTGGCCCAGGGCGCGATCCTGGAGGCCTGGGATCGAGTCCCACGTCGGGCTCCTGGCATGGAGCCTGTTTCTCTCTCCTCCTGTGTCTCTGCCTCTCTATGTTTATCATAAATAAATAAATAAATCTTAAAAAAAGAGAGAGAGAGAGAGAGAGAGATAACAGTTCAAGCAGAGCCTTCACTTAAAATTCTACAAATTTTACATGCAACTGTCCTTTTCAAACTGATCCAAAAAAAGATTAATAACTAATTTAACCTACTAGCCTTGCAAATTCAACCATCTATTTTATTATATTGACAAATGTTAACTAATTGTACAGATCTCATAGATTAACTAAAAAAGTCCTGAGGCCACATGAAGAAATTTGCCTGGGCAGAAATCTATCAATGAGTGAAAAGCAAAGGTGTGCCTATATAATGCACCACTTCCTTGTGTACAGGACTTCAGTGTCTGTCACTCTACCTCTATACTTCAGGAATAGATTTGTAATATAATCAACAGGTGACAAAAGGCAAATATCACAGCTCCTGACAGTCTGTCAAATCAGAAATTCATTTATATGTGTGACAAGTCCTCCCTCCTCTCAGAATTCTTGGCGGGAAAGGCTTGATTGGCACCAATTACTCTATGGCCACAGATGCCTTGTGTGTGGCTTCCCCAGGCCCTCCTCCCTTGGACAAAGACAAAGTCTACCAGTTACATTTCTCACACAAGCTTAGGAAAATGATGGCTGCTTAGGGGCACCCGAGTGTCTCAGTAGGTTAAGGAAAATGCAACACGAAGAGTCCATATACCTCTGAGACCTACTCTATCTTCTTTCTTCATAGGTAAGAGGACAGTCTTGCTGGCTACCTGACTTCCTGATAATGGGAAACTCACCATCTACCCTGGCTACTGAAAATCCTTCCTTTTGTACTAATACATTAGAAACTAAATTCTGCTTTAGTAATGGTTTGCATGTCGTTCTGTTAGCTGTATGTAATAAAACAAACCAAACAGCTAATTAACAGACACTTATTGCAGGAAGCAAGTCAACTGCTGAGTGCCTGAAATTATAAAATAGCTTACATAATAATTTATAGGATATTTAATAGAGTACATATGACTTTATATGATCTATTTTAATCCTCTCAAGAATAAAAATTAATGATTACAAGTATTAAAGTCAATCTGTATCTATTATAATTAAACTGATTGGAGAGATTGTCTTTTCCAAAGTTCACTTGGTTCTCCATGTATGAGACACACATTAATTGAGGCCTGCAGTGATCCAACAACCACACGAGGCCATGGGAATATATTAAAGATTAGGAAGACCAGGAAGTTGTGTTCATGCTCAAATTCTCCCAGACTATTTAACCCACTAAGAATCTGATCCTTACTTTCAATTTTTTTAAATTCATAGATGTGTGAGCATGCGCTTGCATAAAATTCTTTAATATATAGGATTATAATTATGAAATGCACACAAAGTTTAGAATAGTAAAGAGAGCACTATCCTTTATTTCAACAGACAAATCTAAGATTGGAAACACACACGAACAAGTTACATTCCTCTTAAGGGTGACTCATGGTACAAATTTGGCTATTTCCTATTCAACATGGAATAGGTAAATTAATTAAAGGCAGAATGATTTTGGAGATCCTGGACAGAATTAGCAGCTTATTCTCCAAGTTTAAGGAAATTTAGGCAAAAACTTAGAGGCCAGGGAAGAATTTGATACCCAGAAGATTGATGATATCCAAGAATCTTGCCAATAGACAAAAAAGAGGAAACAAAGTAAATGGTTAGAAAATGTAGAAGGTAATGAAATCTATCTTTCCACAGGGTGATCAAAGGTTATTATTGTATATATAGTGCAAAGTAGCATGGCTATGGAATGTTTGAGAAATTTCCTAACTGTAGTTTTGAAAACGTTGTTCAAATCCTTAGCATCTGGGAAACAATTATAAGCAAGTTTATGTTAATTCAGATTTCAGGTAATATGATAAGGGATATGATCCAATGTGTGAAAAAGTTAAGAAAAATTGTCAAATGCACCAAAGGTCACAGAGAGATAGGAGGCCTGGAAACCTGTGCCAGTAGAGATATTAGCTGCAATATTGGGAAAGTGGACAGTGAGGATACCTCAGCAGGAAGAAGTTTCACATTCATGGAAGCTGGTAGTAAGGGATCAGGGAAAAAACAAAAACATAGGCACTCACCTAGCTTCAGGGGAGCATCAGGGGAGCAAAGCATCAAGAACCCCAAGACCCCAGGCTGACCTTACCTCCCATTTGTCCAGGACAGCCCTGAGTTATATCTGTTTTACCATTACTCAAAAAATGTCCTTGTTTGGATGACAGAGTAATTATATATTCATCCTTCCAGGAGAGTGAATGAAGAGAAAGACTCTTTTCACTTGTATTCTCTAGACAGAATCCTTGAAAGGAATTATTAGCAATAACTGAGTTAATTAGTTCCCTTAGATACATGGTTCTCTTTGAGCTTTTTACTTGCCATCAAAAATGTTAATGTAATAACCCCAAATCCCAGTAAATCCACCACACTTTTCCTATCTCTGGAAGAATCAGAACATCCAAAAGAACCAGTTCCTTATGTATGATACATTTTATCCAACTGCCCAGAGAGCAGGTCTCTCCCATTGGTCAATTCATGAATCCACAAAGAACTCGGTACATTTTGGTTCCACTTACTTTTGACAGTGATGATGAGGTTTCAGAGCCTGACAATTACAGAACAATAATTGCTGTGACTGAACTCAAAATGACTTCCTCAGATAGTATTTCAAGTTCGTGAAGACATTCACTGGTTTTTAAAAATGAGATAATGATTCTTGAATGTAATAACATCTATAGATCTGAATTTTAGCATGACATGCTTGCAATTGAGTCAGATTTTTTGATCTTTAAAATATACAAGTGTTGTTCCTTTAACTTAATAATTATGATTTCTATGCTCTAAAATCTAATAGAGATTTACAGGCTGTTTTTAAAGAAATCATTTTTTCATACATAACATTTGAGTCTTACGAAATCTCTAGAATGTTCAAAATTAAAAGCAGATATAATTATATTTATTTTACCAAACAAAAGCCTAATGCAGCTAAAAATTAAATGATTAATTAGGATCAAACAATGCTTTATTGTTTTTGCACTACAAACAACCTTTCTATTTCCCACCAGCTCTTTTTTACTATGTTGTACATAAAAGTGCATTTCAATAATTGTCATAATTTAAACAGGGCCCTGCTAAAATGGACTTTGTGTCTTTCATGAGAACAGAATTGATGAAGACTGACAAAGGATGTGGAATATTTCAATTTCCTAGCACACATCAATCTAATAGAGGAATGATTACTCGTGAATTATACATCATGAAAGCAAATCCGCTGAGGACAGCTACAGGCAAAATTTCCTAAGCTTCCATTTGTTGTAAAACTACTGCTTTCAAGCAAGGACAACTTATTTTTATTTTTAAGTGAGCTCATTCACTGGCGTTCCCTTCACTCCTTCTTGTTAATCTGATTTATCCATCTGGTGAACGATGATGTTATTAGAATGTTTCCTGTCCAGTATGAGAAAGTGAAGCAGGCTTCTCTGTTGGCTTTCCTCTGCCCTCTTCTGTGTTGAGAAAGAGAGAGGAGAACACATGGATAAGGAAGTAGGAGGAGAAAGAGGACCCAGGGGAAAAGTGGAAGATTTAGAAAGGAGAGAGAGAGAAGAGTGATTCCCCACTGTAGATAGCAGTGCTAGCTGTCTAGCTCCAAGCTGTGGACTCTGGAACTACAGGTGCCACCATTCATGTGGTCAGTACTATGATTGGTTGCCTGCAGGGTTGTCCAAGGCTGTGGCCCTAAAAGGTAATACAATCACATTACACACACACACACACACACACACACACACACACACACATTGTGTCTATCAGGCATATCCACAAGCAATAGCCTAGTGTTCATGTCATCTGGCTAAGATTCATCAATCCCCTATGTGGCACTGCATGCCTGGTCCAAGTACACTGATGTGGGACGTGTGTATACAGAGAATTGCCCGCAGCTCTGCTTCTCTGGGTTGCTTTTCTGCACCGTTTGCATAGGCCAGGTTTCATTTCCAATCTGAGTGTGAGAGGGAGAATTGGCTGTGCTAACATGTCATGGAGGTGCGTTAATAGATGTAGGATGATAAGAGACAGTGACGTTAAATAGTGCAATCACACCTAAGTACTACTGGAACAAAAGTGGAAATTATTCCATCCATATCCTGAGAAAACATTAAGAAATAAAAAAAGTACACATTCTTTCCCTCGCCAGTAAAATGATTATGCTAGAAATTTAAATTTAGTAACTGCTGCTAATGAGGTTGTTTACATTTGTACTGTCACTTTCATATCAAGACACATCATGACTAGGAACAGATCTGCTTTGCAATGTGCAAAACAACCTTAGCAGTGACTCTCCACGGTGCTTTTGGAAGTCCCTACGTCATGTGCATTGAGCCAAGTAAAGGGAATATTTCACAGCAGCCATATTTAATCAGCCCTGATGGACATTTTGGTTATAGTTAAATCATAATTGTCACCACCAGCCGCTCAAATTGTGTCTGTCTGGCATACATTTATGGAGTGCCTACTGTGTACTTCAGACAAAACTTGCTTTTAGTGATGCTCTAGAATCACTCCATAGAATCTCACATGTTGAGAGGGCTGTGCCTTTTAGGAAACTACTTCATAATGATGGGGAATGACAAACCAGTACCCTTAAAGAGTAAATGGACCTTCAGGAAGTAATTTTCTCACCTTGTCTACAAGAAATTTCAAATAATGGTGGCCATGGGCACTTATCTAACATCGACTTCACAATTCTACAGTATTTCAAATAATCATGACAACTGTAGGGATCCTTTCTTTTTTTCACAGGTGGAACAAAGGGAAATGCTTCTTATTCTAATCAACTCAAAATTTGTGGCTACAGAAGCATATATATATATATCTCCCATAGAAGATCACAAAATCCCCAAATATATGGGTTTGCAATATATCATCTAGTCCATTTATATATGTATAAACATATCTATAGTGTTATGAATACATAGTTCCATGGAGAGAGCTCATATTCAGAAATTACTTTAGAATCTTCTGCTTTCAACTTGTTCATTCTTATTTATAGTCATCCTCATCCTCTTCTGTATTGTGTTTTATCAGTCCTCCAACCCTTCAGTAGTCAATATTTCTCTAAGGCTTCCAACTGTTTTTATTAGACTACTACGAAGCCATCACTAATCAATTACCTGAAGAATGAACTTCTCTTCTTTGCCAAGTGGAGAATCCATTAAAGTCCTTGCCTCTTTTTTTCATAAGTTTCAAAATCATGCATTGACTCTTTCAAGCTCATTAAGTTCCCCAGACTATGCTATATACATTGTTTCTTCTCTCTCTCCCTCTCTTTCTCTCTCTCTCTCTTATTTGCCTTCCTCTTCCTCTCTTATGTGTATAGCTGAATCTGATGGGTTGATGCTGGAACCTAATAGAAATGACAGCGCTATACCCCAGTAACTACTCCGTTTATGTAAAGCAGTGTTGTTTTGTTTTGTTCGGTTGGTTGTTTGATTAAAGTAGTGGTCGTTTTCTAGTCTTTGGTACCAAGAAAATCTCCCCCTTTTTTCCCCTCCCCTCTGCTCCTGGAAGCAGATAGAGGCAGGGAAAATTCTAGACAGAGGAGTCTATAGCATCAGTGTTCCACAGAATCTTCTAGCTTTCCATAACATTTAGAATAAAATTCTAACTTCTTGTAATGTCCTACAAGGTCCACAGGCTCTAAATGCAGATTCTCTTTTGACCAGAGCTCACACCAAACATTCTCCTCCATATCCAGCCACAGTGACCTACTTTCTGTTCCTGGATTGTGCCCAATTCTTGCCTCTTCAAGACTTCCACACTAACTGTCCCCACTGTTTCTTAGATCCAGTATCACATCCTCAGAGAGGATTTCCCAGACCATGCAATTTAAACCTGGCTTCCATTCTCCTCGGGTATTATCCTATAACCCCATTTACTGCCTTCTGATCATAATCTGTACCGCTTTTAAATTGATTATTTAGAATCCATATCCATCTCCCAGTTAGAATGCCAATCCCCTAAAGCCATATGTCTTCTTTCACTGCAGCATCCTAGAATCTGGAATATTATCTATACAAGAGGCATGGAATAAATAGGAGTTGAGTAAATAAATTGGCTAATAAGCTGAATCTCCAAACTAGGCATTCATCATGATTGATGTCTTAAGTCACTGCCTAGGACCTCCCACTGATAAGATCTACCTCAGGTATGGCAAAAAAGAGACTCCTGTGAGCATGTCACTCAGCTTGTGTGCTTTTCCTGCCAATCTTCATGTACCCAAAGATTGAATTTTCAAGGACCAAATTTAGCCTGTGGGCAGGATCAAGTCTTAACCAAACTATGAGATTTTATGAACAATCCTTCAAAGTTCGTTGGCATATAAATAAACATGAATTTTTGCACACTCTCCCTTGTTCCTCTACATATTTCTACAAGCTTTTCTTCACTTAACACCCAGAATGAGCCTTTTAATCATAAACCTCCAGTCCATGCTTTTCCTCTTTTCAAATAGGAATAAGTAAATTTAAAACAGAACAAAAGACAGATCCGGGCTTAAGGAGACACTCTATTCAAAAAGATTGTTGCAGTAATGGAAGGGAGTTACTGAAATGGGTAGAAAGCTCAGACCATAAGGTCTGCAAACAAATCCAGAAGTCAAGATGAAAAGAGATTGTCTTTTATGGACCTCAGTGAACCAGACTAGAAAGGAACAGGTGTGGTAGAAATGGATGAGCACACGGTTTGATTGGACAGTAGAGCAGGAGAGGTCATTATAGAGGAGATGTTCTAAATTCCGATTTTAACCTTAGAGGTGAGTCAAGTTCAGCATCTTATGAAGAAGAGTAACACTTAACTAAAATTTGCTCAAGTTAAATTAATAGGCATTTTGTTATAATTGGTCAGTGGGGATCAACAGTTCAGCAGATCATTTGAGACAAAGAATGGGAATGCAAAGGAGGGTCAGTGTCCAGCTCTGCCCTCAGTAAACAAGGGCATCATCCCTAGGTCTTATCTAAGTCATGGGAGAAGGGTACGTTAGTTTTTTGCAATAAGACACAAAGGTGGGTGGATTTTTTTTAGCCATCACCGATTCCCAGGAGCACAGGGCTCAGGTAAGGTTTAACATGGTTACTCCCAGTGGGTTTCTAGTGAAGTCAAAGTAAAACCTAGTATTTCCTGTAATCTACAAAGCTCTACATGATCTGACTTTTACCAGTTCTGAGTTACCTTCATCTCATCTCACCTATGCCCATTGGCCTCCTGTTTCCATGTTAGGCAGGTTTCTACTCCAAGCCTTCTGGGCTTGCTCACCCTCTGGCTGAATATCTTGGAGAACTTCACAGCTTTCTCTCTCATTGCCTTTAGGTGTCTACTCAAATGTCATCTTTTTGCAAAGCCTATCTTGACCACTTTACAACAAAATAACTCTTCTCATAACAACTCACCCCTCCGAACACCTGATCCTGCTACATTTTACCCCATGGCACTTGTCACAATGGTATAGGCTTTGGCTATTTTCATGTTGGAAAATGTAAATGTAAGCTCAAGAGGGAAGGGACTCTCTCTTTTATTCACTGCTGTATCATTATTGTCTACAATTATTTGTTAGATGACTGAATAACCTAACAAAGTATTGAATTAATTAATTAATTAATTAATTAATTAATTAATTAATTAATTGAATGAACAAGTGAATATTGTCTCAGACTGGGAACATTTTGCTAAAAGAATCAAATAGTGTTTAAGAAGTGATTTTTTGGGCAGCCCGGGTGGCTCAGCGTTTTAGCACCGCCTTTGCCCAGGGCCTGATCCTGGAGACCCGGGATCGAGTCCCACGTCAGACTCCCTGCATGGAGCCTGCTTCTCCCTCTGCCTGTGTCTCTGCCTGTGTGTGTGTGTGTATGTGTGTGTGTGTGTGTGTGTGTGTGTGTCTCATGAATAGATAAATAAAACCTTTAAAAAAATTTAAAAAGAAGTGATTTTTCTTAGGAGCCTAGAGAAAAGGAGGACCAAAATGAGGGACCTTAAAATAAAGAGGATCATAAAACTCTGCACTCAATTCCCAAAACTAGAACTCACTAAAGAAATGTGTTACGTATTACAATTAAATGAAAGCAGCAATAAAATTGATACAAGTTCCTGGTGCTCTACTCATCAGTCTATATCACACTGGCATGGACCCAGTCTCCAGAGAGATATATGGCAACTATTGTCTAAAGATGGAAATGTTAAGGGACTCTCTATATATATTGAAAACCAAAGAGGGAGAATAGTAATTAATTATGTTGTTAGAATAAATACATGATTTGTGTTCCAAATTTAAATAGACAGGATTAATCAAATGTCATACTGACATTTCTAATAATGATTGAACTGTGCAAATTCCATTAGTGAGCTATACCTGCCAAGAGAAAAGTTACAGAGGATCAATTAAACAAACAGGAAAATTATCTTCCCCCCAGATAGCCCATGGATCTTCCTGTTTGCAGTGGTGCCTGGATCCTTTGAAAATTAGATAGACGTTTGCATAAGATTAATAACCCCTCCCCTTCTTCCTTGCACTCCCAAATTACTTTGTTGCTTAATACCCTAGAGTTATCTAATATCTTTGAAAAAGAGAAGCTTTTAATGAAAACAGCAAATCAAAAATGGCTTAATATGTCAGAAAAGATCACAGCATTCTAACATGAAGACCTCTGTATTAATAAACACACCTGCAATGTTCCCAAGATTAATGAGAAATATCTTGGCAGAACTCATTTCAATAGTGAATTTGCCTGGTTATACTTATAGATCATCTTAAAATCGCCTACTTGAGCTCAGACAATGATATCATAAATATGTATTTGAAACAAAATTTAAATTTTAGGGAGGCAATATCCATTCATTAAAGAGGAGGAAACAAATGCATTACAATGAATCTCAGGTAAATGAAAAGGGCTGAATTTAGAGCTGTGAAAGGTCCCTTATATTTGTGAGTTTGAGGATATTATTATTCAAAGCTAGGCTATAGTTCAATTGATTCTTTCAGAGGTACTCTTATCTGAGGGTTTAGTGGGAGTGGGTTCAATTCCCATACACGGATTCTCTTAGAACTGAGAAACCTCAGGTTAAAATTGCTGGAATAGGGCAGCCTGGGTGGCTCAGCAGTTTGGCGCCACCTTCCACCCAGGGCGTGATCCTGGAGATCCAGGATGGAGTTCTGAGTCGGCTCCCTGCATGGAGCCTACTTCTCCCTCTGCCTGTGCCTCTGCCTCTCTCTCTCTGTCTTTCATGAATAAATAAAATAACTAAAAAATAAAATAAAATAAAATAAAATAAAATAAAATAAAATAAAATAAAATAAAATAAAGTAAAATAAAATAAATAAAATAAAAATTCCTGGAATAAATGCAGAATTTTGCTGTAGCATAGGAAGGCTGAGCTGACAAGTCCATCATGGAAGCTACCAGATTTTATCAACCATGGATAGTCACTGCTGCTCTGCTCAGGCCCTCTGGTCTTACAGGGAACTAAATTAACTGTAGAGATGCTCCAGAAATTTTTTCTGTGCAAATTCTAATAAAAGAATCCAGACACTAGGACATAGTTACAATGCCATTTACATGAAGTTCAAAAAAGGCAAAATTTAACTGTGGTGATAGAATTCAGAGTAGAGGTAAAACAGGTTTGAAGATTCCCCCAACACACACACACACACACACATGTAGACACACAATGTCTACATCATAACCTCCAGAACCTGTGAATGTGACCTTTGGAAAAAGAGTCTTGACATATGTAATTAAGGCTCTTGAGATGAGACTCATCCTGGATTATCCAAATGGGCTCTACATCCAATGACAAGGGTCATTTAAGAGACGCACAGAGGAGAGACATAGGAGAAGAAGGCCATAGGAGATGGAGATAGAGACTGGACGGATGCAGCCACAAGCCAAGGAATGCCAGCAGCCAGCAGAAACTGGAAGAGGCAACGAAGGATCCTCCCCTAGAGCATTCAGAAGGAGGACACGTCTATTAACACCTTAATTTTGTAATTCTAACCTCTAAAACTATAGGGGCACCTGTGTGGCTCAGTCAGTTAAGTGCCCAACCCTTCATTTCAGCCCAGGTTGTGATCTCAGGGTCATGAGATCCAGCCCTATGTCAGGCTACATGCTGAGTATGGGGCCTACTTGAGAGTCTCTCTCCTTCTCCCTCCGCTCTTCCCTACTCACACACACTGTCTCTCTTTCAAAGAAAAAGGATTTTATAGCCCATAAATTTCTGATTAAATAAACCTATTACTTAATTATTTAATGGGATTTAAAATACCCTATGTAAAAGATTCAATACTACTGAAGAACATACAACGCACATGTATATGGGGAGGAAGGGTAGACATTCTCATTCATTATCGGTAGAAATAAAATTTAATACAATCTTTATGGAGGGCAATTTGTAAATATCTGTCAGAAATATAAATGCATTATCGCTTGACCTAGTAATTGCATTTCTAGGAAATATACCTCACATATACTCACACGTGCAAAAAGAAGTTTGTATAAGGTTATTGATTTCAGTATTGTTATAACAGCCAAGTTTTAAAAAGCCTAAAATCCATCCATATGAAATTGTTTGAATATACAATGTTCCATCATGTAATGAAACAATAGAAGGAGCTCCTTTTATACTGGCATAGCATGATTTACTATTAAGCTAAAAAATGTAAGATGCAGAATAATCCCTATAGTTTACTACTTTTTTTTTTTTTTTTTTTTTTTTTTTAGTTTACTACTTTTTAAAAAGGATGCTCATGGGCCCAGTTATTCACTCATAGGGCTTGATTGGTAGAGTAATGTATAGAAGAAACATTTTCCTATATAATCTGGTATCTTCTGAATTTTGAACATTAGTTATTCAAGGTAAATAAAATTAAAATTGTGAGCAATATAATCTATAAGTAACCTTTAAGTAACAAATTAGTGAAAGTGAATAGAAAAATCTTAATTAGACCCAAGTCTGCATAAGAATTCAGTTTAAGATAAATGTGTCATCATATGCAAAAGACAAATGAGTCAATAAAAGCTGTCAGAAAATATACACCAAGACCCCTATTTTACTAATCTCACCAACTCCATTACACATGGACTGGAAAAAATTAATGTTAAAAAAAACAAAGTCATAAAAGTACTATAATAAAATAGGTATCAAGAGGACTAAGAATAATATAATAGCCAAAAATCAGAGGAAAAATAATAGGTAGATTGATATACACTTCTGTAGCAAAAATAAAATTTAAAGCAAACAAAAGCCGCAAAATATATAAGACAAAATATTAATGTTTATTCAACAAACATTTATCAAGAAGCTACTAAGGGCTAGAAAATGAGAAATTGAGGTCAATGATACTGGCACAGCTTTTGCCCTCATGGAGACTTATAAATAATAAGAATACAAATTATACTGATAGAAATATTTGTGAAGGACACAAATTTATAGGAAGGTCAACAATATATTTAAAATATTCATCTTCACTTAAATCAAAGAATACTATAAAAGCAATCCAAAATCAGATTATTAGAAATTGATAAATTCGGCATTGTTAAGAATGGAGGAAACAGATACCTTCATGCATTGTGTGGAAGGCTATATAAAAATATACAGCCTTTTTATAGGGAAACCTGACAATGCAAAAAGTAAAACGTAAATGGCTTTTACAAGAGCAATTTCACCTCTAGAATCTTACACTAAGGAAAAAAACAATCAAATGTATAAGAATTTCTATGAGTGAGAATATTCACTGCAGCATTGTTTATAAGAATGAAAAAACAAAATTAATCCTCAACATGTATACTAAAGAGTTGATAAAATGAAGCAAAGTAAAAGGAAATGCAAGGGAATTTTCTGGAGCCATTAGAAGGGAAACAAGTTAGTTATATTCATTAACTAAGAGAGTAATCTAGCCATTTAAAAAAAATTGTTTTTCAAAATAAATAAATAAATAAATAAATAAATAAATAAATAAAATGAAATAAAATAAAATAAAATAAAATAAATAAAAAAATTGTTTTTCAAATCTATGATCTTACCTATAGGGAAATCTTTGCCCATTTTTGGGAAATAACCAAGTCAAACTTTCAATACAAGTGGGTTACCCAGGCTCCTGTCTTCCAGCCTAGAAGAGGCAATGCAATGAGCCAGTTAGAGTAACTCATCTGTAGTCCCAAGGGCATCACAGAGGATTGACACTCCATCTCAGGTGGCTAACTACCTTCTGACCTTCTGAGAAACCAGAATCAAGGCCAAAGGCTTTATCAACATCAGAATTATTAATGTTAATGTAGAGTAACTTGGCACATTTAGTCAAATTAAGTATAAACTCTGTCCATGACTCAGCAATTCTGCTTCTGATAGACACTTGAAAGAAGTTTTCTCACAAACCCATAAAGGAGCATCTAAGACAATATTTGCTGCAGCATTGTATAAGATCAATGAGCTGGCAGTAATCAAATCTCCATCCCTATGGAATGGATAGATGATGTTATATGACCCCAAAGGCAGCTAGAAACAATAGATTTGCTGCACACATAAAAGCAAGGATAGCGCTGAGCAAAAAAAAAGGAGCAGAAGGCTATCTACAAAACAAAACACTATCATTCATGCAAGTTAAAAACACAGGCAAACAAAACAACTATAGACATTTTCCAGATATTAATAAGGTGTGCATTAATCCTACTGTGGGGCCACCAGCTTGGAGTGGGAAGACAGTCATAGGAATGGGGAATAGGGATACAATGGCACACACATATATAACTTATAAAGAGCAATACTGTATGGACTAAGAACAGTAATATGCCATGGAGGAGGTATACAATTAACTCTCTGTACCTGAACAGAAAAAGAAAGAAAGAAAGAAAAGAAAGAAAGAAAGAGAGGAAGGAATATACAGAGGGAGGGAAGAAAGGAAGGAAAAAAGAAAGAAGCATGTTACAAAGAAGCACATAGTATGAATCCATCCATATGCAATGATGAGCACATACTGTATACATATACATGTATATAGACATGTGTACCTATAAGAGATATCTGAAAGAATGCTCACCACAAATATTCATCAATGTCACCTCTGGGAGTGAGATTTTATGTTTTTCTTTTTTTTTTTAATACTTCTTTTGTATTACTTGGCTATTCTATGAGGATGTGTTATATCTATATCCTGAAGTGAGAGGTAGCATAATTTCAGGTATGGGAAGAAATAATGCATGCAGGCACAGCAGATCCCCTCTCCTGGTATTACTTGCATATAAACATGGTCTCTAATCATTTCCCTCACTCTCCAGTGTGTCAAATGTGCGGCAGATGTGATAAAAGCAATGGTGATTTCATTATAAAATATTGAAATGCAGCATTAAGATGGATAGGAAATCTATAAGATGCTTCTTCTATAATTAAAAACAATATCTAACCATCAGAAACAAGTTTCCTGGCTGGAAACCGAGTAACAGAAGGAGGCTGAGCCCACAAGGGACACGCACAGAAAACTCCCCTGAGCCGCTCATTCTGCCTGCTTTGATTGAGCTGCTTCTGTTTCTACTGTTGTAGTCAGGGCACCCTAGCAAAGTCACTAATATTTCAGGCAGGCGTACCCTAGCAAAATGAAATGAAGCCTTAGGCAACCTCTGGGGCATTTGGCTGTATGAACAATTCAGGCGATAGCACCCACTTTCTTTCCAAGAATGCGTGTGTTTTCCTGACTTGTCTTGGGCCCTGAATTTTTCTATGTCACTCTGTTTGCAAGTATATCAATAACATTATTATAAAATAATGGATAAGCAAGCATATGTAAGACAGGTACGTTTTGCTTAAGGCCAAAATATGTAAATCTTAAATAAAGGCCCCTCATAATCTCATGATCACATAGTTGAAGAGACTGATGTCGCTAAATATGATATTCTCCACAGGTAAGTTTCAAGAGGTTCCAACTACCATTTACTAGTTTCAAAGTACACAGATACTAGCTAGCACCTAATAAACTGTCTACACATTCCATCTCATTGAACACTCCTAATTAAAGGTAATATCTACCTATGAGATAGGTATAATTAGCCCAGTTTTACAGATGCATAAGTTTAAGGTCACGGAAGTTGGGCAATTAGAGCAAGACCACAAAGGAAACGGGTTTCAGAGCTGATACACAATTCTGATATTTCACAGTATTTAGTGCTCTAAGAAGAAAATCCAGGCATGGGCATTCTTTTTCTTTACACTTGGCATTGTGCAGGTCATAGCCATATAAGCTACAAATTCTCACCAATTACAGTGCCTATATCCATCAGCTAGATACCTCCAGCAAAAGTTATTCTACTTTTTATGAGGTCACATCTTTAAAAAGACTATCATAGCAAGTTAGTAGAACTTCAGCCCCTAAATTGGGTGAGAGAAAAGATATTGAGTAGAGAATATTCATTTGGGCTCATGTTGTATATTTATGAATATCAAGTCTTCATTTGTGTAGTTCCTTACATACCTCTTGAATCAGCCTAAAGTTTACCTTCTATGGGTAGCAAAAGGAAACATTTTAGTTGGGCTCACATACATATACATATACATGCCTACATAGTTTGAAAGAGCAAAATGTAGAATGATTGCCTAATCAAAATAGAAATAAATATGAAAACCATAAGCCCCTTAACACATAGGACCTGACACGCCCCTTCCCTATCTCCCTGACAATGCTTTTATTCGTAACAAAGGAGAAAACGGTTCTTCTATCACATGCATTTCAAGGAAATTTGACATCTTTTTCTGAGCATAAAGTATAAAAAATGGCTATTGCTTTGGGGATTGAAAACAAATATGTCACCTTTGTAAAAGTAATTTTCAATGGATTAGGAAACTAGAACATTTCTGCTTCTTTTTAGGAAGTTATCCTAAGCCCAGCTTGCTCTCTGCTCAATCAGATGGCCTATCTGTGATATTACCAGGTACTCAGGCCAAACAGAAAGATTTATTTTCTTGGGGGGCATTAGCTAATCATTCGAAATGGAATATTTCAAGGAAGATCTTAAAATATTTTCCAAAATAATTTAAATTATTCTAATTCCCTTCCTCTGAAAAGCCCTCTTGCTTAACAAGAAATAAAGATGTTAGAGGAGCAAGACGCAAAGCACAGGGCTGACAAATCCACAGAAATGGTCAAGCCAGCAGGTGTTTCATTGAAGTTGAGGCTCTAAGTCAAAGATTTCCACCTGGGAATCCATCTCCGTTTCAAAATAACACATTTACCTACCAGCAATGAACTTGAAAACCTGGAGTTCAATTTTCATCATGTTGTAGTTGAGAAACAAAAACAAGCTAGAACAACAGTCAATAGATTGCATTGTTGATAGGACGTGTAGAGTAAAACCCTACTAAAACATCGTTGATTATTGGATGGATTTGTTTTATCCTAGGTCAAATAATTTCCTCCGAAGCTTACGTACATAGAGAAAAGTCCTGATAAGAGTCAGCATATGAAGCAGACATTAGTCTTGTCTATCAAATATCTTTCATAAAGGGATCTCAATATACAAACAATAAACTGCTATTATGAAGCAATGAAGTATTGCTGCAAATATTTCCTGAAAACCATTTTTGACACTTTAATTTTGCAAAAATTGGCAAAATGAGAAATAAAGAATTGGCCTTACCTGCATCTTGATTCTAGCATGGTAATAACACCACCTTGGTTTTCTGTCATCTTACTAGGATTAACAGCATATACGTTCTGGAATGGAAAAGTAGGACAACACTGGAGACCATTAAGAACACAAAATTATGTACTTGAAGATATGCACTTTTCCTTAGTTGGGACAAGTAATGGTTGTTAAATTGGGAAGTCAGGAAGTAGGTTCTATGTCAAGTATTTTACTCATGGTCTCATTAATCCTCATAATGGCCCCATGGTTTAGATGTTTATTCCTCTTTTACACATGAGGAACCTGAAATCCACATATCTTGTTTTTCACTGATCCCATTTCTTTGTTCCACATCATGGTGGAGGCTCTACCCTCTACCTAGCTTTCCAAGCCCAAAGAGAAGTTCACTCTTGACTTCTTCACCTTCACCCACCACCAATTAGTCTTAAAGTTCTATGGAATCATTCTTAAATTTGTTTACTTATTTTCATCCACTCTGCCATCAGCATTAATGCAATAGCTTTTAGTCTGACCCTACAACCTGAATTAACTCTCCAAAATCAGGGTAAGATTGTGTCATTGCTACTTAAAGTCCTTCAATAGGTTACCATGGGCTGTAGGGTAAGGTACAAACTCCTTAATGTGGTTTACAACGTCACTCAAGCATCCCTGCTTGCCACTTCAACTATATATAACTCGAAACACATTTCACATTGCTTTCTGTGTTCTGAGCATAATATAGATCTTTTCCAATTTCTCAACTGCTCCTTCTTGACCTAGGCCTTTTCATAAGCCATCTTTTTATGCCCAAAGTCCTCCCCAGTGATCTGTTTTCTCTTTGTCCACATGTCCTTCTAGTCCTGAGTGAAATAGTACATCCTTGGGATGTCTTCCTGGTATTTATATAACAATGGTTCTGAAAAGGCAGTCCCTTGACTAACAGCCTCAGCAACACCTGGGGACTTGTTAATGACAAATTCTAGGCCCTGCCCAAGACCTACTTGATTAGAGGCCCTGGAGCAGGGTGGGCTCAATAATGTGTTTTGACAAATACTCCAGGTGATTCTGCTGCTGATTGAAGTCTGAGACCACTGCCCTGTAGGTGAATCTTGACTCATAAGAATCACCTGGGGAGCTTGTAAAAGTACTGATGCCTCAAGCTGTCTTCCAGAGTTTTTTACTTGCTTGGTCTAGGATGGGGCCTGAGAATTGGATTGTTTTCTTGACTTTTGTTTTTAAGATTCTCAATACAATTCTAATGTATAATCAGGGATGAGATCTTCCTTTGGCTAATTTGGATCCAGTCTTATTGTTCCCTATCTTGACACTTTACCCTCTTATTTTCTTTTTTTATTGTTTGGCATCCTTGTTAAAAGGGTAGGAATTGAATCTGATCAGTTCAAGAAGATTCCCAGCACAAAAACTCAGATTATTAGTCACTCAACTGAAATGTCTTGAAAAATTGAATGTTAAATGGATGTCTGCCTAGGATCCCTAGCCAATGATTATTGGCTAAAGTGACCTCAGCCACTCCCATGAAGAAAAAGTCTATGTCATTGGAAAAGCCAAATTTGTTTGCTAAGATCATCTTTGACAATTTCTTTTAATCTTCAGATTCATTTATTATTATCAATAGGAAGTGGAAAGATTAAAAATAGACTGTCACTATTTATAAAATACCATCCACCTGTTCCACACTAGGAAATAAATGTAATCTCTACAGGGTTTTTTTTAATCTTAAGATGGGTGATACATAGCTGAGTAGGTTTAAATTGCAACCCCACAAATAAAATTTGAAAAATATCTCCTCTTTTGAATACTCTTTTCTAGTAATCCCTTTATTGCATGTCTTAACTTTATAGCAAGTCAAATTATATGCCAAGTACATCAGTGTATTATTGATACAAATTATGTTAATACTCATGCAGTTTCCTCTAAAGGTAAAGAAAAACATTAAATAATATACAAAATAAGTGTAAAACTGTTCAAAGTAAGCTAAGTTTCTTTAAATTTAAAAAAGGAAGTCTGTTCATCCAGTGAGAGAAGTAGAGTTGGGATGTTAATTAAGAAAAGGCTTAAAGGAAAAGTTATAAGAGGAAAATTTCCTGTTGAAGAAAGGGAAAGGTAAAAATGACTTTGTAGAGAGCAACTGATCACCATGGTAACAGTAGTAAACTTGGGATCTATTTGGGAGTAAAATACCACACAGCTGGACAGAGCTCACTGCAGAGCAGAGAGGCAGGAAACCTAGCCTCATCATCTGTTTTGTTTTCTTTTCTTTTCTTTTCTTTTCTTTTCTTTTCTTTTCTTTTCTTTCTCTGTGTGTTCTTTGAAAAGAAGAAAGTTCAAGGATGAGGACTAAGGGCTGATAGAGAAATATTACCCAGAGGTGAGAGTCTCCCTGGGCTTTGCCAGGAGTAACAGAATACAGTCCCCAGTAAGCGTACTGGCTGTTGTTCTTGCCACCTCAGCTGATTGACTGAGCTGGTTAATGGCTGGGGAGAGGAGACATGGAGAGGTGCCTCTAAGAGGGATTGCAGCAAGTCCTCAATACTGCAAAACCAGGATTCCAAACTCCTCAGTTCCTCAATGGTTTAAGGCTGCCTATTATCAGAGCAACTACAGATTTCAAAGCGCTGTTTAGCAGAAAGGCAAAGACTGAACTAACCCCAGTGTAGTATGTCAGGAGCAGGACCTGCTACATAATTCACAAGACCAGTGCAAAGTGAAAATGTGGACCCATTGTCCAAAAATTATTAAGATATTCAGGATGGTAATAGAAGAGCAGGAAACCAAGCCTGAGTTCCTTTTCAATGTAGGATCCTGTGACTGCACAGGTCTCTTGTGCAGTCTTGATCAGTTCCAGCTTTGAAAAATTGGGAGGCCAAAAAACAGAACATGATTCTCTACACACAATATTGACATCCAATAAATGTCTGGTTTTCATATCTTCTGCTCCAATTGTGATGTCTTGTTTCTATATCTGGATTTTACCACAAACCTATGTCTAGAATTTATAAGATTTTATTTTACTTACAGAGTTTGTGTTGCTAAAATGTCAGTTAATATGTTAAAATTGTATTAATATATTTAGAAAAGAAGAGAAGCAGGCTGCCTGTTTTATAAGCCAAGAGGACAAAAATGCTTTTCGTTGATAAACCAGAAACCAGCGGGTATAAGGATATTATAATTCCCTGCAGAAGACAGAGTTGAAGGGGAAAGCAGGAAAGAAAAATGAATGTCCTGCTGGTAGAGCTTATATTCAGAAATATGTAAATCCACTAAGTAGCAGAAAACGTGGCATTCTTATTTTTGTATGCCTAATCTAGCATAGAGAAATAGAGTCTGGCTATATATAACCTGACAATAAAAATTGGATTGGATGAATGAATAATCTTTCAGATGGAAAAGAAGATGGACAAGACTTGAGGAAGCATACTGCTTTGCTTTTATTACAAGCAGAAAGAAGGCAGTCCAAGTGCCTTAGTATGTGACAAGATTCCCAACCAGGGGCATGCATGCCCCCTGATTATGTTGTAAATGGGATGAGATCCTGGCCCCCTCTTTGCCCTCACCCCTTCGTCCCCATGTGTGCTGTACACATTCGTATCACTTTCTAGATGGGTGATGGTGTGTAGAGCTTGGAAAGCACTGGTTATGACTTGCAGAGATATATGGGAACCCCCGTGTGTGTTCTTTGGAGAGTGTGATAAAGAAGGTGAGAGGAAATATTTCATGACTCTACCTTGGCAAAAGGACAGGTAGCTATAGGCCAAAAAGAATTGCCAGCACACTTCCAGTAGACAAAGAGGAAAACGTGGGAATATCAAATGCTAATTACCTAACATAGGTGAAGAGAGGCCAGCCCTGTCACATGAATATGCGCCAGTGCTCATTTTGAAATATTTCCAGGATACACTGCCATGGGCCAAAATGAGTCGAAACCTAGAAGAAACAGAGCCTCTGTGTCCTGGGCATTTATCTTTTGCCAGTTCCCTTGCATGCAGAATATTCAAAAGCAGAACTGATATTGATGCTGAGCAAACAGAAGCCCTGTTTCTTCTCGCTCAGTCTTAATATAACTAATGCAAAAAGGTATTTTTGTAAAAGATTATAAAGCATTGGTTGCCCAAACTTCCTAATGAGAAATTTAACTAAATGCCCACAACTATCTACATTTTATATGTACTATTCTTTATTAGTCTCCCCTTCCTCAGTATCATTGCCATTACCACTGCTAACAATATTTGTTCATTGCTCTTGTACTCCTAAATGAAGAAATACAGGTTTCAGCAAAAGAGCAAGGAATACAATCATTGTCCTCTAAAAAATTTAAATCTAGGACATATTTTTTTACAAAGAAGACTATATGAAATATATAGTGGCAAAACCCATGTAAACTTACAAATAATTCTGGAACATGATATTTATGCTAGTGTAATTAACAGTGCCAACATAACTCTACAGTGATGAAGTAAATGAGCCCACCTAGTGGATGAGCTTCTTCTTAATTTGTTTACAACTCTTCAAACACTTTTAATATTTAAATCTTTGAGGGGATGACAAATAGCTCATTGTGTTCCTCTCTAAAAAAAAATGAAAGATAGAGCTTTGCCCTTGGTTACATAGAAGACTACATCTTTGTAGCTTAAGATATTTTATCATTGATTTTTGACTCTGTTAAAACAGCATATATGAAGTTATACACTAGCTAATTAGAAATTTCTTAGTGAGTTCTGAGATGGCACCAGGAAAAGTTCATTTGTAAGACTGGTAATGCTGTTATGGACTAATCATATACTGTCAAAAACTAGTTTTAACTAAAATCTTCCTTTTTTCATAATTTAAATAAAAAAGGGCAACAAACACTTTTAAAATATGACCTAAGACCTCTTTCAGTAATGAACAAAATTGTATTAGATTGATTTCTTACCTTATGGACCAAGACACATTTTAATAAAAAACATCCAGAGTGTTTAAATGTTCCCATTTAGAAAGATTCAATGAAGTGAAAGAAATATGCCAGTGAAAAGAAACAGGTCCTCCAAAATGAATTAATTTTTTTAAAACCACATGATGCACTGACCTTTTGAGAATAAGTGAGTTTCAACTAACAAACTATCAGGCTGATATGATTCCAGGGGTGATATTCAAAATAATTAACAATTGGAAGGGGAGGTGTAAGCTAATAAGAATGGATCTGTCTGTCCCAGAGCTAAAGCAGGAGGCTACCTGCTAGCCAAGTGTTAATCTTCAACTTGCTAGAACTCAAGGAATATAAGTGGCTTCACAGTTTCCCAGGGAGGCTGGAGCAGTGTTGGAGGGGACTGAGAGTTCCCAGTGGCTCAAGACAACAGCTACTCACCAACTAGTAAGGGAGCATTTTGATGCTTCAACCTTAGAGCCAAAACCGCTTACTTGTTAACATCATCTGGTATGATTCTCACCAAGGAGATGTTCCTTACTCCTCAGTGAAGTTCTCCCCTTACTGGCTTGGGTTTGTGTAGCCCAGCAGATCAGCATTCTCACCCAGTGTGACTTCAGGTGTATGATCATCTTTCCCGTGATTCAGGTACCAACAATTACTAGAGTTTATTGATTATAGAAGGAAAAATCAAAGCCCAGAAATGACGCTTCACTGGTCAGCATGCCCTCTCCTTTAACCAAGATTTCAGCTGGTCCTAAATTCAAGAGTATGATGACTACACACCTGGCTGAGTTTGCAACAAAAGTCAATAACCATCAAATGAAATAAAAGTAAATATAATCAGTCCCTTAAAAGACTCATCCCCCACCCCACAGCGTATATTTCATATCTTTCATTCTGCTAGATATGAGGGTCCTTGATTTATGTATAATAAGAATAGGTCCCCCCCAAATATTTATATGAAATTCTCTGGGAGAAAACTGAATGAGTGACTGTTTTGGGAGAATGACATAGTATGAGTTTTGGGCTTTTTTTCAACACTACAGGAGCTATGCTAATTCAAGTAAAAGAAAATGTTGGCATTATTTTTAATTTAAACGCTTTGCTGGAATAAATCTCAAATGATTAAAAACAGCATGATCATATGCTTATTTTATAGTTACACATGAAAACATGTTAATAAAATATCAGAACAAATTATAATATGAAACCATATTTAATTAAATATTTCAAATACATCCATATTCATTAAATCATTTTTGCCCTTTGGTGTCAGTAATTCCCTCCTGACCCATCCCACTTACTAATCTAGAAGGCTTATTAGAAAGAAAATAACTGTTTTCTGCTTTATGCTGGCATAGTGATATTAATTGTTCAATTTTGCATCAACCACTATGAGGACTTAGGCCTATGAGTATTTTGCCTTCATGAATTTCTCATGAGAGCATTTTGAGACAATTGAGCCAAAAACAATGTCTTCGCAAGCCATGAACAAATACTAAAATAAGGCATTTCTTTTAGTTGTCCTTAAATGAAGCAAGTTGGGACAAGAGAGTGATAAAGGTACTAAAAATAATAATCTGTGTGTACAGCAGCTATGAACCAATGAGTTTTTGAGTCAGCTGTTTAAAGAAATCCTGTCGTGGACAATGGGCACGTGTGTCTAAGTAATAGGTATGTCTCCTTGTGGGCCAGCTGCCCCTGTAGTCAGTTGCGTACCTGGAGTCAGTATGATTACATGTGCATGTTTCATGTAAGTATATACACATATTGTAATCATTTGTCCCAATCCTACAAGTGCTGAAAGGGTCACTGTTAGGGCATCAGCACCCTGGAGCTCTTTCACTTTATCCCACTGATGTTGGAAATGCTTTATAAGGGACCAGAGCCTCAGAGCCAGACATGGACACCACTGGAGAAGCAGATTTGAGCATTACTTCACACTTGAAGATTTAGTAAGTCCCCTAGATGAAGCTGAGCACTGTGGGTGACACAGCATGTTTCCAGTTCAGGACAAAAAGTTACTTATATACTTGGACCATAAATTTTTAAAAAATGACTTACCAAGCCATTCAAGAAAATTCACAAAGTAGTTTATGTGTCACGTGAAAGAAGGACGGTGTATTTTTTTATGGGAGAGCTCTCTCTGCATCAAAAAGATTAGGGAAGAACTATAGAACTCATGGGAATTTTTCCAGGTCTTTAAAGATATATAGGATGAACCACTATAAAAACAAAATCCTACTCAGATCTTAGCTGTTCACCTATACAACCAAATTAATTCAAATATTCATTAAATGCTATATTAATTTCCTGGGGCAGCTATAATAGCCACAAACTGGGTGGCTGAGAATGACAAAAATTGCTTACCTCACATTCTGGAGTCTAGAAATCTGAAATCCAGATGTCAGCCAAGTTGGTTCCTTCTGAAGGCTGGGAAGGAGAATCTGTTCCAAACCTCTCTCCCAGCTTCTGGTAACTTCAGTCATTCCTTGACTTGCTGGTGGCATTCTCCTTGTGTCTTCATATCATCTTTCCCCCATGGCTGTCTGTCTCTGTGTCCAAATATCTCCTTTCTATAAGTACACCAGTCATGCTGGATTAGGGCCCACCCTAATATTCTCCTTCCACCTTGACTAACTCTGTAAAGGCCCTGTTTCCCAGTAAGGTCCCATTTTCAGGTGCTGGGGATTGGGACTTCTACGTGTATTTTTGTGGATGACATAATTCAACCCTTAACAAACAACTACTAGCAGCCAGTTACTTTGGGAGACATTTGCAAATGGTTAAACCAAAGATTCTGCCCTCATTGTGTTTAATGATCTAGCAGACATAATAATCACAGAGATAAATAACTTTAGAAGAGCAACGATAATGGATTGATTGCTAGCTCTATGCCTGAGCCTGTTCTAAGTGCTTTACGAGTGTTTTCGCATTTAATTCTCACAACAATAAGATGAGGTAAGCATGGTTCTTCACTACATTCCAAAAGGAATGTTTCTGTGGAAAAGCTTTATCTGTCTTGGGCTTGAATAATAGATTAGGAATTCTTTAGTCAAAGGAGAAGACACGCCAAGAAAATTGCATGGGTCAAGTCAGATATGAAGGCAGCAAGAGTATGTATAGGAGTGAGAGAGTGATCCAGTCTGGTTTTAGGCCACAGAGATGGGCAACCAGACGATTCCTCAGCTTGGCCTGTGTCATACATACATCCCTCACTTCCTTCTTGGGTTTCTCTTATCTGCAACATGGAATTTATGATGCATCCACCCTGCACTCATGCCCATGTAACCCAAAAGTGAAGGGATATTCATACCCACTACTATTCTTAACTGATGGAGACAGAAACCAATAAATCATGCTTCCCCCTTTCATCCCCTGGGGGGGACAGTTCTGAGACACTATTCATAAGACTTTCAGAGGATCCCAGAGTCAAGTGTCAATTAACCATAGTGCTGGCCAACTCAATCTTGCATCATACTGTCTTTTCCTCCTTCCTTATTTAACTCTTTTGTCATCTACTTACTATCCCAAAATCACAATCCCAACGAAGGCCTTGGCCTCAAGCCTTACTTTCAAGGGAATCCTTGAAGTCTAAGATAATTGGTATCAGATTTTATTTTCTTTCCAGAGATGGAAATAACTGACTTCCAAGTGACTTTTTTCAAAGGCATGCCCCTTTGGACATACCCAGAATTAGCACCTATGTCTTCTAGCTTCAGGAAGATCTTTGCCATTAGAGGTCATCCAATCTAAAACACTCACTTACCACCTCTCGGGTATAAGCACTTCAAAGTACCTTGCATACAGGAAAGCGTTTTCGATCCCTTCTATACCATCACCTTTGGCAGAGAGGGGTGGTAGCTGGTCACAGTTGCCAGCACCACAGAACAATTTTCTCTAAGAGAAGCTTAAGAATAATTTTATCTGAAGTGAAACTAAAAAAGCAAGTCATAGAAGTAAAATGCAAATGTTCTGTCTCTTAGGATCTTTCCATTATACAAAAAAACAAGAATTTCAACTGCGGAGAAATTAACTAGAACCAAAAAGAAAAAGAAGAGTAGAGACATCTGACTCAAAGGCAAGCCTGCTTGAATTGCCTCTGCCACCACCCAATTAAAAGTTGAAGCACAGGGGCCTTTTGAGACCTCTCAAATTGTTCTTCAATTATTGCTGGAGACTTTGCTACATTAGAGAAATAAATACATGATGAGGTGCTTCCTCCCACAATGTCGGAGCCTGTATTTTAAAATATTATAATTCATAAAGGGTTTTTTTTTATTCAGAATTGACAAAGGTATATTTCTCCTGAACAGATTCTTTTCCTGTGAAGGTCACCCCAAGTTCCATAATGCAAGGAGCTTGTATTCTCTTAATGGCACTAGAAGCTAAATTCGAATGAATCAATTGCTATCTAGATTACTTAGAGTGGAAGATGTTTCAAAAGAATTCCATTATCACTGTACATTCCATTATGACGCTGTAGTATATAGATAAAAATCCTGTTTTACCACGGTTGACATCATATACGTGTTGGAAATACCTAGAACAAGACTTAGAATTATTTTTTTTATTTTTTTAAATAAACATATTATCCCATTCTTTTATTTGACCATTTCCCCAAATTTGATGATTCATTAATATTCAGTGGTTTTGTGGCTCTAATGCAGTTTATAATACTTTAATTTTCTACCTCCCTTTTCTGTGGGCTGAATTCTATGCCTCCTACGAATAACGTAGATGAGTGTCACACAGCTGCGTGGAGCAAAAGGTACTGTCTAGTTACCTTGAAGTTTTCTATAATTAGTCAGACCCAAGAGAGCGCTATGAGAAGGTTAGCCCTGCAAGGTGTCCTCCTCTTACACCGGTTTTTGCTGTTAAACCAGTGAAAACCTCAGAACCGTCCGTCTTCGGGAAACAATGCAGGGATATAGCTTTCCCCATGTTTGGGGAGCTTGTTGCATAAAGAGAGACAGATGGGAGCAACTTCCAAGAAAATACCCTGCGCTGTAGCCTCAAGAAGATTTAGAAGGGGGGAAAAAGCCATTTTCAAAGAGCCTATTTTTAAAGCACATGCTTCCCTTGGGGATAAGATAAACTTCATTTCATCTTTTTCTCTTATACAAACAAGTTTTCAGAGGAGTCCCTATGCTGAAGCATATAGTACCATGCCCATGCACATCTGTCTTCATGGGCGAAAAAGAATATTTAGAAACGGGTAGCTATTTACCGAGGCAATGCTAGTTTGTGGTCTTAAGTGCTCGATGATCTGCTAGTTTTGATGTTGTCAGTAGAACAAAATCCAAACCTTAGTGTTTGCCACAGTTTTGCATGCCTCTTCACCAGATCTTGTGTAATTTCTGGCTTCAAGAGATGAGAGTTCAACCTCTGTGTCATGGTTTCTCAATGTCAGCACTATTGGAGGCCAGATCATCCCTATTGTCATGGAGACTGTCATGTACATTGCAGGATGTGGAGCAGCATCCCTAGCTCCTACTCCCTGGTAGCCAGGAGCACCCACCCAACCAAAAACATCTCGAGACATTGCAAAATATCCCCCAGGGGACAAAATCACCCCCAATGAAGAACCACAGTTTTACGATAATAACATCCTTCTTGGAAGGATTCTGCTTTAAGGAGACTGTCTGGATATGTGATATGCCGTGAGCATACTGAATTCCCTAAAGAACAATATAGTCTTAGACGATACTTAGAGCCTACGAGAACAGCAGTAAAGGAATTGAGGGGAGGTGGTGAAGGTCTTGCTCCTTGCTCACACATGTATACAAACCTGGTGGGGTTTTTTCTTTTTTTAAGCTTTTATTTATTTATTCATGAGAGACACAAAGAGAGAGAGAGGCAGAGACACAGGCAGAGGGAGAAGCAGACTCCATGCAGAGAGCCCGATGTGGGACTCGATCCGGGGACTCCAGGCCACACCCTGGGCCGAAGGCAGGCACTAAACCACTGAGCCACCCAGGGATCCCCAAGCCTGGTGGTTTTTACTCACAACACCTCTGACACCAAATGTGGGGGTGGGGGCGGGATTTCACACCAACCTACTCTCCAACTTTCTGGATAGCAACTACAATTCAATTCTCTACTGCCATTAACTACCTGGAGATAGCACAGGTCCCCCAGGTTAGGGGCTCAGTCCCACAAGACTACCCCCACCTGAGATGCCTATCACAGATCCAAGTCTCTGACTTCTGACCCATTGGCTCTAATTTGGACATTCGCACCACACCCTCGCAGGTTTGATCATTTGCTAGCATAGCTCACAGAACTAAGGAAAGTGCTTTACTTACTATTACCAGCGTATTAAAAGGCTACACCTCAGCAACTGCCAAAGAGAAGAGATGCATAGGACCAAAATGTGGGCAGAGGGGTGGGCTTCCAGGCCCTCAGGTGTACCACCACCACCCGCAGTGCCTCAACGTGTTCCTCAACCCAGAAGCTCTCAGAATCCCTTTATTTAGGGGTTTTAATGAAAGTTCCCTTACCTAGGCATGATTGACTAAATCAATCTTCATATTCTCTCCCCTTCCAAGTCTCAGGGGAGGTCTGAAATTTCTAATCCTGTAATCACATGGTGGGTCTTCCTGGCTACCACCCTGAAGCTATCTAGGAGCCCCCAGGCACCTAGCATCTTATTAGCATACAAAATGACATTCTTATCAATCCAGAGATTCTCGCTTAGATGCTTAGAAAATCTTCTAACAGGAACCAGGGATTGAGACCAAATATAACAAAAATAACCCTAGGACCATTACAACTTGAGAAATACCAAGGGTTTTAGGAGGTGTGGGCTAGGAACTGGGGAGGGAGACCAAATATGTATATTTCTTATTATGTCACAACACTTCAAATATGATCCCAATTTGCTCTATTTGCCAACAAGATTCTTACTCCACTGTCCCTTCTCCCTCTTAGTTTCCATTCAAGGCACAATTTACTGTACCCCAGGCAGATGGTGGTCCAGAGCACAACCAAAGAGCATCTTTTTTTTCTACGAAGGGCCTTTCAGTTACAACTGGGAAAAATGATCCTAAATAGCCAATTTAGAGCTGGAAAGAGGGGAATTTTATAGAATTTACAGTTGAATAATAGAAAGGAGAAGAAATGTGAAAGCTTAAATAAATTTGTGGCTCTGTCTATAGAGCGCTGAGCAATCTATTAGGGTATAAGATAGCAAAGAGACCTCTCAACGTAGGAAAATAAGAAAAGAAAGATTGGAAGGAAATTGCACAATGGAGAAGTGAGATTTCCCTGGTACCTGAAAGTGTAATCTCTACTCCCAAAAGCAAGCCAAGAAAGATATATATTAGACCTTATAATAAAATAAAGGTAGAGGGAAAAATGCCAGAGCTCTAGTACAGTACATGCAAGGCACTCAGATAACTTAAAAATAAGTAAAGGTCTTGACTTCTTGGTACTACGTCAGCATATTCCCCTCTTCTAAGAGTGTGTACCTTTGCCAGAGGCAGGGGTCTTTAGAAGGGAGACACAAGCACAAAGAGGTCATGGATTTCAGTACTGCTTTCCCCATTTGAAAATAATGTTTGGTTTTAACCTATTAGCTTTATATCTTAAAGCCAGGAATCAAGTGTAAAACATCTCAAAGAGCTTGGAACACATTTTATAAATAGTCTGGGATCTGAAGACTGAAATCCTTAGATTTTCTGAATCCACAATTTTAATATATTTTATTAAAATTCCATTATTTAATCCATTGAAGGTGGATACAATGAAGTCTATGCAAGTATAGAATAAATTTAATTTTTGTGTACAAACTTATCAAAAGGTGAGCTTATAATGTCTTTAATTCTGATGCCTTCCTGGAGGGCAGGTGTTTTCCTGGTTTGAGCTACTGGTTGGAACTCCAGAAGCTATAACCGTAAAAGCTTTATCATAAGGTCATTTGCTCGTGAGGAAATAAGCTATCAGCCTCATTCGAGGGGCTGAGGGGAGGGCTTCAAGATTGATCTTGCTTAGGAAATGTGGGTATCAAATTTTGGATTCAAAAGTCATTTCTATAAAAGTTAATTAGCTCTTTTTGGTGGTGTTCCCTTTGAATGACATTCAGGGGAAATAGGGTAGTCTAAGCTGACACAAAATATTAGATGAGTTCGCAATAGGGAAATTATTTTCTTTATGGCTGTGGGTACACTAACGCTATTAACTAATATTAATTAACTGCCTGGAGAGAGGCCCCGCAGCTGCATGAAATTAGCATGATACTCGCCTACCAAGTCCCAGGGCTCTTGCTGTACTGGTCACGAAAGGGAGGAAATAAAGGTTTCTGAACTCCTCTGGAAAAAATAATATGTGCTCTGATGTTTTTAAGCTAGAAAGCACTACTTAATCTTGGTGTTTTTATCCTCATTCTGCCAATGTGCAGAAAGATAGGAAGCCTGGATATCTCTTTCTGCCAGTTCCCAGACGCCCTACATAGTCTTCTCAAGCATCTCTGGCTGAGCCCCTAGCTGCTCCATATTTCCCTCCATTCTTTCTCCCTCCCAGTTATGCTCTTGAATGTGCACACATCTGTTTAAAAGAGCAGAAGAACTTGAAAGTAATCGGTGTCTTTCTTGGAAAACTAACTCATGTATTCACTTAGCCAACATTTTATTTGGCACCTTCAATGAATTCAAGAAATAAGTTCTGCAACATCCCTCTCCAAATTGGCAGCTCCCACAGTGAGGGACTATTCCAAACTGAAAACTAGCAACTGCCAGAAATTAAATTTAAATCAAATTGTGCATACCTTAGTCATAAGAATATATGTTTTATATATTCAACTGTATTAGCACCAGTCATTCCAAGGCAATGTTCTCACTGTTGTGGGAGGCTTGAGCCTAGCATGGCCCCCTGTTCTGGTCTCCTTATCTTTCCTTGGTTTGTGGGTTTGGAACCCCAATTACGCAAGGATTACCCCTTTCAGTAGCAGCAGAATGTCCACCATCACACTCAATTTACCTTGCTAGCTCTAACACTTCTAGGACAAGAGAAAAGACAGGACAAAAATACAAAGACAGTCCATGAGTAAGCTCTAATAAAAAACCCACACCCACCCAGACCCCTGCAAATACCTTGACTATCACTAAACAAGCTAAATACCCTGAAGGTTTTATGTTCAGAAGCAATTCAAACCCCTTAGCAGATAGGAGCCTGAGGTAAATGGAAGAAGACTTGGGCCTTGTATCTTTTCCTTGTTAATCAGAATCTTAAAACTTCAGAAGATGATCTCAGCTATCCACATGACACAGCAAGTACTCACACATCAAATAGGGCACTGACCATGTTGACAGGGATTTATCAATCTTGACATGAAATCAGGTGACAGAAGGAAAATTGAGGCTCACTGGTTCTGTGAGAAAAGCAAGACCATGCAGTCTACACAGTCTACAGGTGAGTTTGTTGAGGCTTCAAATTTGAATGTAGGTGGTCCTATCTTCCTTGTGCCAGTAATCTCGAATTCTTCTTGCAAAGACAGACAAAAGTTGTTGAAAGTAAGGAAGACTTACTTATTGTCTTCTGGTCTTTTACATAATCAAAGAAATACATATAAATGTGCCCCTGAAAAGTTATTTGTCTCTTTTTCCAGCATTGTTGGAGTTCTAGTGGAATTAGAATAGTAATTATTACTTAAATAGCTGTAATAATTGAAAACAGGATGGATAACCCATAAGTGACCTATTTACCTTCAAAAGTAATTCCTGGCAATTTCCAGAATGGAACAGTGGACCCATTGTTTCCTTTATGATAAATTCATAATTGAAAAAAAATGAAAGGAAAGCTGTGGTTTTTAATATTAACTTTAGTATGTGTCTGATTTTTCTTTTAAATTAGCCTTTCAGGTAATCCCAGAATGTTATGCACTGTGGCACCTTACAATGATGATGGCCTTTTGGAAAGATATGAAAATCTAGATTTAGATTAATCATTTAGGTCAATTTAGATTTATCATTTCCCAAAACAGAATACCTGTTCAACTGGAGAAACTATGTTCCCTTGGCTGTGATAGAGCATTACATGGAGAAAACTCAGAACAGCTGGGAAAAAAAAAAAAATCTCCATGTGGGAAATGTTGAACTGCATAGTTTTACTTTATTTCAGGTAATAGACACTCTTCTAAAAGTCTCACTAACAGTAAAGGCAAGAATGGAACCCAATATGAAAGGCTTAATTGTAGATGTCACACTTGGGAAATGAATATTTACCCTATTATATAATTTTGTTTTGTTTCTTTTTTTTTTTTTTTTTTTTCATTTTGGGATTGGTTTTCTCATGGAAAGTTACAAAGTACAATCAGATTTCATATATTTTCTCAACATACTAAGCCTTTAACAAGGCTAAATGGCAGGTTGTGTTTTAGCACCTTGAAGAGATAACGGTATTTCATTACATCTGCCTCCCTCTTTCTGGAAGCCTGCTACACTGGGACTGCGGTCTTTTCTTTTGGGTGGGTTGGGAAGGCAAAAAATGCTGAAAGCTCTTACAGGTCTGAGAACCTGGGTTCTGGGCTGAAAATCCACATCAGAGGTTGAATTAAGTGCAAACACAACGGATAAGAAGCTAGTGAAAAGGGCCAAATGTGTGTGGTCAGCAAGGGGTTGTGGCTCCAAGGGAAATGCATCAGCCTGACAAAGAGAGCTTATAGAAAAAGGGCGAGTTTCTGACAAGTTGACAAGTTTTCGACAAGTTGGGCAAGTCACAGTTCACTGTTCACTATGGAATTGCTAATCACCTCACTGAGGTGCAGTAGATTCCAGCAAGACATGGCATTGTCCTTGACATCCCAAATATCTTATAAGAGCTATAGGGGAAGGGTGAGTGTTGTTAAATTAAAACAGTAAGTCCATGAAATTGTGGAGTAT
This sequence comes from Canis aureus, assembly GCF_053574225.1. Taxonomy (NCBI): domain Eukaryota; kingdom Metazoa; phylum Chordata; class Mammalia; order Carnivora; family Canidae; genus Canis; species Canis aureus. The sequence continues at coordinate 29,464,565 of NC_135640.1, read as the reverse complement.
CCTCCTTTGCAATTTCCAAACATAATCACTTGAAATCTGGGGTGCTTCTCCATCCGAATTACTAAAAGCCCTTTCAAAAGAAATTTGAATCTTGAGGTTGTATGAAGTGTGAATCACTGACAGATGTACAGTTTTCTATCTGCGCTCATATCCACAACTTTAAATGCAGAGAATGACTCAATCTGTAGCCACTAGTTTTTGAGAAGCCTCTGCAAGATGGTGCATAAACAAGGCCTACTGGAATTACTCCCAATGACTTTCAAATTCAGTAACTGTTTTATTGTAGGAAGCTGTTAGGGAGAATTAAAATCTCTGAAGCACCTCAGTACACCATGGTGCCACCCTACAGAGTGCTGATTGCTCTAAAGGCTAATTTGATAGTGTGCCACCATTAATGCTGAAATGAGAAAGTTTCAAGACACTGTCAGACTCCAAATAACTCCTCTCTCTATCCCCCAAGTTCACTTGTATTTAAGTTGCTGAAAATACCCAGTGTCTCTTATTTAAAGGCCGGGTGCTCTCATGGCTTAAACTTTAGGGAGCATGTCTGAGTTGCAGTTAAGCCTCCCAAAGAATGGCCACCTCACAATGTATTCACCCGCCACCTTGCTCCATCAGGGAGGGCTTCCAGGGCATGCAATCTGACAACCAGACCATGGACATGAACATGTTGGAGAGTGAAAAGATAATGCACTAAAGCAATATCAGACTTTAGGCAACACTGCACATGCCCTGGAATAGGCAGGAAACCCATTAGGGAGAGAGAAAGGTAGGAAGTCAGAAAATCTGGATTCAAACTGCAAGAAGCTGGCCTTAGACCAATCACTTAATATCTTTAGGTTTCAGATTCCACATCTGTAAAATCCTTTCTCATGCAGAGCTAAAAGAACTGCAATAGACACATAATATAATAAAGACTATTATAGACACCCAATAAATGGTAGCATTCTTTATTACTGTCATTATGAAAAGGTTTGAACAATTGCTTAAACTTTTGTTTTCGGGCTATTCAGAATTAGAAAATTCTGTAGAGAAAATATGTTTGTTAACATGGTCCAGGAGAAACCAATTTTAGCATCTTGATAACTGCTTGTGTTTTAGGGGGGCATAGGGATAAACAAAAGAGAGACTAGAAACACCACATAATAAACAAACCAAAGAAAATCCAGATAAAGCTAATGAGATTATTCTTTCTCAGACTTTAAAAATGTATCCTACATGGGACGCCTGGGTGGCTCAGTTGGTTAAGTGTCTGACTCTTGGTTTCAGGTCAGATCATGATCTCAGGGTCCTGAGATGGAGTCCTGCATTGGGCTTCATCGATAATCCAGGGAAGTAAGAAGCAAATTGAAAAAAAAAAAAAAAAAATGATGTGCCAGGGACTATATTGACTAGATATTTTACATGCATTTGTTCAAGTAATCTTAAGAACAATCTTGAAAGCATAGCATTATCCTTTTATAAATCAAAAAACTGAAGCTGTTTTTAACTTAAGATTTCTGAAAGTCTCATAGAGAATGGCTTCTGAAACCAGAATCTGAATCTAGTCTTATCCACCACCTTCCTAGTGCTGGTATGAAACCCATCCTAGCTGACTTCCCTAAATTAGAACCACAAGTTTATTTTGTTCTTGTTTCCTGGTTATTTCCCTGAATTTCATGTGAACCCAGAGATAGCAGATCAGAAGCATCACTTTTGGTATAACTTTGATAGATCTGAAATGGGCTTGAAAGCTCCAAAGAGAACACTGGACTAGAAGAGCCTCTCTACAGTGTCCCCCTAAATCCCCACCAATGACCCCAGCAGAGGCTCTGCCTTTGGGGTTGCCATTCATATTTTTATGTGATGTTTGAACGCCATATAAGCAAATACTGGTTCTTTGATTGGAAGTAAAACATCCTAATGATATTTTGTGGGGATCCCTTCCAAAGCCATCACATTGATCTGTCTGTCATGATTCGGTTTTATTTATTATAATTTGTCTGGCAGAAACTGGCTTTTATTTACCCAACCTTTTTCCTTTCCTGCCTTGGCATGAAACAAGACTAATGTTCTCCAGCTTTCGTGGCACTTAGATGGGTTCTCTGGATTAAATTCTAACCAAATGGAATGTGGTCTCAGCAACTAGAAGATAGAAAAGTCCCTAACCTGGAACATGTTCCCTTTTCCAAACATAATGACCCTTATGGTACTCTGATTAGAGAAAAAATAAATAAATTTTTATGGTCTCAAACCACTAAGAGCTGAGAATGCTTGTCACAGATAGTCTACACTGTGACATACAATCTATTTCATGAATTTAAAGCCATGATTCTCAATTGGGAGTGATTTTTTTTTCACCTTAGAGATGTATGTCAATCTCTGGAGACATTTTCAATAGTGACAATTCAGGGAAGGGTGGTATTGGCATTAATGGGTAGAGATCAGGAATGCTGCTAACTATCCAAAAACCCAGGACCACCCTCTCAACAAAGAATTGTCCACCCTAAATGTCACTAGAGCCAAGATCGAGAAACCCTGTTTAAAGTTAAGTCCTCTGAAAGAATTATTACCTGATAAATACGTAATACATTTTTCTTGATTGACTCCTTTGAGCTAAAACTTAGGAAAAAAGAAAGATACTATTTTCATGCCAACAATCTTTTATTTTTTATTATTTTTTATTTTTTTCCAATAATCTTTTAAATAAGAATCTGTTAGAAAAAAAATCAGTGTCATAGAGATAGTGACCGTTTACGTTTCAAATTTTCTATATTTAAGAAATTGTGTTAAAATTGGCAGACTTAGGAAAACAAACATCTTTTATTCACACAAGTAGGGCAGTTTGGTTAACTGGTATACTTAGGATACTAAGTTTAATCACCATAATATTAGCACTGGATTAGAAGAATAATGCAGTTTACCAAAATAGTTAACCTGAAAAATAAAAGGACCCCTTCCACCCTGACTTTTCAGTTTCCCCTTTCTCTGCACAGATTTACCAATTAAAGCAATTTCTGTGGTGAAATTGGATTGGAAACTGTCTCGTGGTATGAGAACTGTCCCAGGACGGTATACATTTGACTCACTGGCTTGGATTTGGCAAACTGAAGAGTACAAGTATGATCACATCTTTTCATTTATTTCAAATATCTCATCTCCATAATCAGATTCTCCTTAAATGTTTTTTGAGACTTCTACTTAAGAACTCAAAAATGTCTCTGAGATCTTTGAGAGGTTTTTATAGATCAGACAACCATATATAACCACGGCCTCAATCACATAGACAGTGGTGAAGATTTGCTTTGCATTTCTCTTTGGGCCAGCTCTTGGTAAAATGCTGTCCTGGCCTTTCTATTCAATTAATGCCAGGTATTTTGAGCATAAACTACTATCATTTTTACTTTTTTAAAGATTTATTTATTTATTTATTTGAGAGAGAGTGTGTGAAAGGAGGAGTGGAGGGAGAGTATCTTCAAGCAGACTCCCCCTTGAGCGCAGAGCCTCATAGGGGGCTCAAACTCACAACCCTGAGATGTAACCTGAGCTGAAATCAACAGATGCTTAACCAACGGAGTCATCAGGTACTCCCTGAGCATATACTACTCTCTAGGCACTGAGCTATGTTCTAGAGACCCAGAAAAGACCAAGACACGGTCCCTATGCTGGTACATTGTGGAGCTTTTTGGTTCTCAGCATTCCTTCCCCCTTGGCTCGTCCTGTTCCTTTGCTTTCTCTCTTCTAGTTCTCCTCCCATACAGAAGCCATCTGTGGACACTCCATAGTTTACAGCCTTGTGCTCTTCTGCCCAGGTATCCTGCCTGTCTCCCATCTTTCCACATAAGGAGATCCTGAAAGTGAAGCTTCTACTCTACAGCCTTGTTGCTCTGTAGAGCAGTGTTCCTGCCATGACCTTTGTGGCTCCACCATATTCTAGCACAAGTAATTTAAACTCCATGCTCCCTGACCATCCCCCTCACCGCCATTACCAACTAGAACATGGGGATGATAACAGTTCTTACCTCCTATAAGTGAACATCTATTGGCCAATGATTAAGAATAGTACTTGATTGAATAACTGAGTACTACTATAACCTAGTCAAGTTGACATATAAAGTTGACTATCTCACTACTCTGGCTCAGACATGTGCTTTGTACTTACTCAGAGAAATCCCACAACGTTGGAATTATCCCCATTTCAGAAGTGGGAAAATTATGGTTCTATGATCTGAAAGATTGTGTAACTAGACCAAACAGTAGGAAGCAGCATTTGAAACCTTGCCTAGTTGGTTCCAAGATCTATTTTATATACATTATCTATAAGAAGTTGAGCTTTTTCTTCTAAAATCTTGGTGTTCTGGATAGGACCTCAGGCTCTCACAGTAGGCATGATCCAGAAGTCTGATCATCTTTGTAGGCACATTACAAAGCCACACATCAGTCAGTTTGGACTTTTGTACTATCCATTTCCCTATTTCAATCAATTAATGTGAAGTAATATATGTGAACAAAGTCCATTTCTAAGAGCTTTAATCTGTCTGCATAATTGGTTGATATCTTACTATACAGGAGAGATGGTTTATTCAGAATATTTTACTATCTAGACAAGTTTGCACATAGAGATGTCACCATATCAAGGCCACATTCTGAATACCTAAGATTTGTCTGCATCCCACACTTATGAGAATGAGTCAGCTTACCCTGCAAAATGCTCTTGACCTTGAAGGGTTTTTCCTCCTTGAGAAGAAAGGTCTGATCCCCACTTTCTGGTTCATTTAGATTTTTTTTTCTATGCCCAGATCTGAGTGGATGTTGCTTAACGTACACATGATACTATATCTATATGCATCTGTGCACAAGTGAACAGATTATCTAATTCCCAATCTGGCACACCTGTATCCCTTCTGAGGCACACAGAATTTTGCCTCAGTTCTTCATACCATTTACCTAAAAACTTCTCCATATCTGTACACAAAATCAAAGATTCTATTTTGTTTAGTAAAACAAAAGAATTACTTTTAAAGGTACTTGTTTAAACAAAAAAAAAAGCCTGCTGACATAAGCTTTTACACTCTAGAACAGTGAGTGATTTGCTTTCTATTTTTTATTCCCACTTCGATTTCTTGCCCTGAAGCTATTTGGGACTTGGTAAAATACTATGTGGTTTTGTAGGGACGATATTATGGTAATTGGCAGTAATAAAAAGTTTGTCTATATCAGAGGCCTTAGCTAAGCTGGCCCACTGTCTGTGGAGGGACCAACGTGGATGCCAGCGTAGTCTGCATGTCAGGAGCACACTGTTTGCCTCTAAGACATTTCACGCATGGAGAGTTAAGATGTCTTTTTGACAGGGAGCTGAGCTAGCCAAGTATTCAATTGATTTTCCTAGGAGGAAAAAAATCTTCCCACTAATTACCTCTTACCTATTTGTGTAATGCAGATGAAGAATTTGTTTGTTTTAATCAAAATATATTTTATTATTATTGGAGAAACAAATATTCATTTCCTACATTGCACTAGACAATTTATATTATGAAATCGTTATAGCTCATACTCTGGGACAATAGTCTTTTCCAATAGGAATGAAGGAAGGAAGATAGCTCGCAAATGTAAAACACACACAAACACACACACATGTGCACAAGTTCACCCCAGAGAGAACTCTGGCCTCTGGCATATTATCCTCTAACAAGAACATAGCATGTTCTACATAAACTATATTTCAAGCTCTCCACAGAGGAACTAGAGCCAACTGTCTTATCACACCTGAACTTGTCTGGCTGTCCTGTGCTGAGTCCTCTTTTTTTTTTTTTTTTTTTTGAAAAGAAATGTTTTTATTGGAACTCATCTGAACATCAGATATACCTGGTGTTGGTTAGCAAGAACCGTTTGTACATTTGATATTGATGGTGCCAAAACCAAAACAGTGACTGGACATGATGGGGAGAGATGTTGAGAACAAAAACCTGATTCTGGAGAGGAAAGTAAAAGCCAGTCAGATTCAGTGAGGATGCAAAACCTGTACAACAAAAGCCTTTTACAAAATATAAATTTATTACAAAAACCTGGAAGGATAATCTGAGAAAGGAAAAGAAAGAGAAAAGGAGGCCAGCAGGAAGGAGGCATGAGGGGAGGAGGAAAAGAGAAGACAAAAAAAATGAGAGGAGGAAGAAATATCGCTGGGCACAGCAGAGGTGCAGAAGCTCACCTGCCCAAATGGCACGAAAGCCTCACTACGTGATCTCATCACAACACAAAGCATGCTGAAATACAACGCTCTACCTCCCAGCCGTTCAGTTTCTAAGAGGTAAATAAAGCAGCTCCCTGGGAGGGGGACATGAGGTTGCTCAAAAACCCAACAACAAAGGTTTATAAAACAAAAACGAAAGAAAAAAAAAAAAAAACAGTCTCATTTTCAGTCTCATTTTCAATGTTCACTTGGTTAAAAAAAAAAAAAAAAAAGACTAAATCCATCTGATAGCAGAAGGAGGAGTGGGACAGGGAGAGAAGCTGATGGATTTCAGACAGCCTGACTCCCCTGGAGGGGAAGGAGGGAGGAAAAGAGACATGTGATGATCTCCTGGTGGAGAGGGGACAGAGAAGGGACAGAGAGAAGAGCAGAGAGGGCAATTAAAACACTGATGGGGGAGTCTTCTTCAATCATTTAAGAAACTTCCTTTCCTGTTACTGTTCAGCAATAGATGCATTACACACACACACTTTTTCTTTGAATTGGCTTTATACAATATAGTTAAGCTCTTTTTTGCAGGTATTTTATCTCCTCCAAGAAATGGTAAGCTTCTTGAAGACAAGGAACAGACCTTAATAAATTTTCACGTTCTTTGTGTTCGCAGTGTATAGCCAAAGAGTAAGTACCATTTCCTGATTATCGACCTCAATAAAATAAATTTCTTTATTTTTATAAAGAGTTAAATTAGGGAGGAGAATGACCAAATGGGAAAAGCTAATGGAAAGGATATGATTCCAGGTCAAGCGTTTAGACATATCCTAATAAAAGCAAAGTAACAGCCCTTGTAGCCCTGACCTTGTCTTATGGAAGTTACTAGATCACAATTTACTGAAAAATTAAAAGTCCAAAAAGATCAAGAGGATAATAAAGCCAAATGTCCCTGCAAGAAACGTTCTGCTACAATGAGGTTATCTAATTTATTAGGGAAGAACTGAACATTTCTGGACCAGGATCTTTGGTAATTGAAATCCAATTTGTGACATCAATGCATGGGAAAGAAAAGTTACGAAAATTCTCTCTGAAAACAAAGACAGGAAAAGGATTTTTAAAAGTGCTGAGGATTGGTGTTCGAATAGAAAGAAATACGCTAATAGGACTGAATTTGGGTTGGAGCAAACAAAGGCCACATAACAAGATGCTGTGATTGAGAAAAATTGGTATCTTCTTGAAATATAAAGAGACCTTGGAGCATGATGGATTTCTCAGATGAGCCCTAGCTGGAGTGGTTATTATCTCTTGCCAATGCTATGAAGACTTACCATTTTAATTCCAATTTTCTATGACCAAGACAACATATGCCAGCCATGTTTGGAAGCAAGTAAAATGGTGAAGTATCTGTGCACGTGTGCTCATCAATTCTAAAATGTGTTACCAGCAAGTGGAGAAGGTAGCTGGCTCCTTTAGTGAAAACTTGGGAAGTAATGAAATGCATTATAAGGCAAATGCTCATTAAAAGGTCACTAAATAAACTGGTCAGATTGTGTGCCTCCTATGCAAAAATCAGGATGTACCAATACCCAGCAGGTTATACCCAGAGATTCCTTCTCTTTGTAGTAAAAACCTTTTGGGACAAAACAGGTTGACAGGGTAGGTTAGACTAAGGCATTAGCAGAGCTGATGTGCGGCTGGAGGGAATAAGGCATCTGGGGCACACAGTTGAGAGTTCTCAGGGGACCCGGGACCATCACTAATAAGAAATGCTTATTCCCTACTCCAGCTGACAGAGATAAAGTTCTGATTAACCTTTAGCCTCAAGAGCAGCCTTGAGGGGTGAGGTGGCTCCTAGAGGTAATTTGAAAGAGGTGAGCTGGAAGACAGGTCCAGTCTCACCATCTTGCTTCTATTCCCGAATGAGAGACAGGTGGGATAAGGGCTAGGGATGTGCAAAAGGCTGAGTTTAGGGTGGGGTAGTAAGAGAAACCTTTCGTACCACACTGAACTTATTTGAATTCTGTGTCACTAACACAAGGTTTTCCTTTTCCTTCTGAGAATTTCTAAGACCTTGACTCTCCAATAGTCTCCAATTTTTGTTTCTCTCATTCTTCTCCTGTTCTCTCACTCTTCTCCTTCTGTTCTCTCACTATTTGGCTCTAGTCTGAAAAACAGGGAAAGTTTGGACCATGTTGCCTGGGGTCGTATGTTTAGAAAATCATTTGCCTCACTAAGCAATAGCTTAGGACAAGCTCGGTGGCACATTTTGTTTCTACACCCCTGCTGGCTCCCCCAGTGTGAGCCTCTATCCTTCATAATTCTAGATAAAACAGCTACTTCCTTCATCTCCAGCGGATGCCTCCTGAAGTCACTGTTGACATGGACCTGTGCTCCAGAGTGGTGCCACTACCCTGTGGTTGGCTTACCTTTTCTTTTGTGTGCACCAAAGGTTGGAGTTTGTCAACACAGAGTAGGTGCAGGAGGAAGGAAGGAAGGAAGGAAGGAAGGAAGGAAGGAAGGAAGGAAGGAAGGAAGGAACCAAAAAATACTCTGAATGACTAGTTTATCCATTATACTAAGAATGGCCATATAAATTTTAATTATCCCAGAAAGTCTCTATCTTCTCCTCTACCTTGCTTCCTCACAGTTTATGAAGTATCATCATTAAAAAATAATTTGGTATCTCTGATCACCACAACCACTCCTACCAATATCCCTCTGCTACCTCTACTACGGATATTCATGAAAAGCATAAATAAGTGTAAATAAATAATAAAAGTGATAATGATATCACAATTCACTTTATGTATTTTACATAGTCAATAGAAATGTATACTTTTCATAAATACTTCACCTTTTTCGCTTTATTACAATCTTACAGATTAGACTTTGCTATACACATAAGGAATTGAGACTCAGACAAGTTGAATAATTTAATGAAATTCACACAAATAATAAATTGCACAGTTGTAACGTATAAGCAGGTTTTCTGACTTTAAAATATGTTTCCCTTCCCGTGTATGTCATTTATGTATTTATTTAGCTTGCTGCCTTTTTTTAAAAAAATACAAAATCTTCTTAGTCAGATGCTGCATACTAATTCATATTAAGATGTTCAAACATCTTTCATCACTGACTCTTCTCCGGCTCAGTATGATCAGCTGCATGAATTTTGAGTAGAACGACTGACCATATTGTTTAATATCCACCATGACATGCAACTTACTAATAGGAGCATTAAGGCTAACTTTTTCCCCCAGGTATACAGCATGAAGGGCAGAAACAAATCATTTTTAGTAATGATGAAGTTTTCTCAGAAGTACCACTCACCTTCAAAATGTGCTTAGGAATTATTAACATACTCTCAATATTCTGATTTTCCTGGCTTTCTGAAGCTAAGATATTGCAGAAGTGCCTGCGTGGCTTTGATCACAGGCAATCAAAGGGGACTTTGTGTAGCTTCCAGGGAGACACTGTTGCCGAAAAATCGGAGCTCTCCATCATGCAGAAGAAACGGTTACAGAACTCCCCTGCATTCCTAACTCCAGATCAAATCAGGATCAGAAGACTGTCGTTGGCCCCCAGGAGATTGTGGTTTTAATTTTCTTATCTGCATTTTTCTTCCCTGCCCATTCCAGGTAGCTGTCACAAGAAATATGAAAAGAGTGTTCATTTGTTGATTGTCTTTGCTGCTTCTCGCTTTCATGTTTAGAGCAAAGAAAGGAGTAATTGCTTCTGCTGGTTGCTTCAGTACGTTTGCATTCCTGTGTATGCAAGTATCTTAGGAGTCCCACAACATGCAATCTTACTTGTTTTCTGAAATTTGGATTTTTTACCAGATGGATTCTTCTGGTATTGATTACAAGTGCTGATACCACTCGATCTAGTAGAATTTGGGTCATTACATGTAAAGCTTTGCCAAGTTGCCCAAGTCATTATGTCACTGGACAAATTTATGGAATAAAAAGTAGTCATCCATCTGGGTTATTTCTATAATTTGGGAACACTGGATCTTATGTTTTCTTAAGTTACTCAGAAAAGTTCCAAATGCTAAAATCTGAGAAGGAGGGTGAAGATTGGCAAAGATTGGTGAGAACGGGGGCTTTCCTGATGACAAAGGATGGCAGGACCCTGTGGTGCTAACCTATCCCTGAGACTCTCCTTCCTCTGAGGTCTCACCAAGGACTGAGGCTTTAAATTCTTTAAAATTTAAATTTGGAGGAGCTTAGACAAATAAGCTTGATCTGCATAGTATAACTCAACTCCTACTGGGAAATTCAAACAAGAATTTTCTCCATGCAAGCAAGAAACAATAGGTAAATAAACCCAAGTTAAATGGATAAAGTTACTAAACATATAGCTTGCTTCCACAATAGTATTTGGAATTCAGTGAGGAGTTATTATTGGAAAAGTGGTAGCTGTGTGTCTATTTCATTTTTTTCTTTGAGAGGAGAGAGGATTAAGAATGCTTAAATTCTAATGGCAAAAAGAGTTGGTCCAATATGCAGAGTTGAAAAGATTAGCAATAAATCAAAGAATATTTTCTTTGAGAGCTACTGCAACTATCTGCAATCGCTGTTCATACTTTTCAACTCTTTACCCACCTAACTGACAATACATTTCTTCCTCCCCCACTTCTCTGGGTCTATCTCACTAACATTGACCCGTATCAGGAAGTCAGATAGCAATTGGAAATCTCCTTGCTGACCATGAAAAGAGAATACAGCAAGAACTGGGGTGATTAATCCAATATATAAGAGCTGGATATATCCAGCTCAAAGAGATAGCTTTTCTCATTGGCTAGGGCAGTGCTTAAATAGCATGGCCAATATTGCTTCTAGGATTCTCTGTTCCTTTATCGTCCTATAGCTGTTCAACCATCTATTGAGAATATAGTGTTCCTTAGTACTAATACATCCAGGCAGGTGACAACCAAGTCTTGCCACACTAGAAACTCTTGTCTAGGGATCCCTGGTGGCGCAGCGGTTTAGCGCCTGCCTTTGGCCCAGGGCACGATCCTGGAGACCCGGGATTGAATCCCACGTCAGGCTCCTGGTGCATGGAGCCTGCTCCTCCCTCTGCCTATGTCTCTGCCTCTCTCTCTCTCTCTCTCTCTCTCTGTGACTATCATAAATAAATAAAAATTAAAAAAATAGAAACTCTTGTCTATGTAAAGTAACTGTGATTGTCTACTTTTATTTATTATCTGTTTGACTTATATTTTAATTCTCAAAGAGCAATTTTATTTCTTATTTCTAAGCTGATGGGTGATACCTCATGATATTCCACTATGCTGACAAGAAGTACCATTATAAAATAGCTTGTTGAGGGCAGCCCTGGTAGTGTAGCAGTTTAGCGCTGCCTGCAGCCCAGGGCATGATCCTGGAGACCCTGGATCGAGTCCCAAGTCAGGATCTCTGCATGGAGCCTGCTTCTCCCTCTGCCTGTGTCTCTGCTTCATTCTCTCTCTCTGCATCTTTATGAATATATAAATAAAATCTTAAAAAAATAGCTTGTTGAGGGTGCAGCTATGCAAATTCACTGCAGTTTTCATGTAAACCTATGAAAGACCGATTTTCAAACTAAACAGGGTGTAAACAATGGCTAATTGCAAACAATATTTTTCTTTTTAATTGTTTTGTTTGGCAGTATCTTGATGTAAAAAAAGGATAAGTGTGTGTGTGTGTGTGTGTGTGTGTGTGTGTATGAAAACCACCGGAAGTTACTTTGAACATCAAAGAACAGCACTTTAAATTGCATCTCCAATTGTTTATCCTCAGTTGACAATTCTCTAGTTTTAATTTGTGTGTCATCTTCTCTAATGTCAAGTTTCTAACCTCTGTTGCTCAATGATTCACTGAAATCAATAATGCCCTACTTCAGATCAGCCAAGTAGTTCATCTCACTTGAACCTTTTCTTATAATCACTTTATAATTAAAATCATGGGGTAAAATTCTCACTTTCCTGAATGAACATTTCTGATTTTATGGATTAGCGAAGACTATCTGTAAGTGTGTGTGTAGGTGTGTAGATAGATAGCAAAAATAGTAAAAAAAAGAAAGAGAGAGAGAGAGAGAGGCACCACCAATGGAAGGTCACCTGTCTTGATTATTGGTTTATCCTCTATTCCACAATTATTTGTTCAAGCATTGATTAAATCACTCATCAGGATAATGTAGTTATTTGCATTTGGTCTTGCCCCCTACATTGTTCTAACCAACTTTGTATCCCAAGGGTTTGGCACAGAGATAGAAATACAGAAGGTGTTTGAAAAACATTTGATAGAGGAATTAACCTCAGATTAGGGCTCATGTGTGCTCACTGATACGTATTCTGGGGTAGAAAGATGTTAAAATTGATATTGTTGACACTACAATTAGCAGGCAAAAGTGTATTATAGTTTCAAAGCACTTTATTATGTTCTCTTTATCCAAATTTAAGAAACATAAAGTTGAGAAAATTTTTCTTCAACAGGCTAATCCACAATACAAAGTTTCATTTTTCATTCCATAATTATTGAGGACACACAAAATACCAGACTTGGGACTAAATGCTAGGAAAAATCAGAAAGTGTTTAAATGAAGAAGAAACTGTTGGTAACAGCTAGGCACCAACTGTAACCAGACAGTATGACATAAAGATTCATTAGATAGAGTACAGGTTTTAACCCTTTACTCACCATTTCTACCTGTGGGACTTGTATTGGTTGTCTATTGACAAAAATCTATATTTATCTATTTTTTCCCAAAATTAGCAGCTTAAGGCAGTACAAATCTATTATCTTATGGTTTCTGTGTGTCAGGAATCTGGGCACAGCATAGGTGGGCCTTCTGCATCTGAATCTTTCACAGAATTGCAATCATATCCAGAACTGTGATCTCATCTGTAATTTCAATTCTGGAAGGATCTGCTTCCAAGTTTATTCATGCACTTGTTGACAGGATTCCATTCCTTGAGGGTTGTTGGACTGAGGACCTCAGCTGCAGATAACTGGAGGTGACCCTCTGCTCCTTGCTATATGGGCCTCTCCAACATACACTCCTGATCCATCAAAGGGTACAGTCCAGAAAAGGCAATAAAGAGAATCTACTAGCAAGATTGACATCACAGGCTTTTATAACCAAATCACGAAAGTAACATCTCATCACTTTTTCTATATTCTGTTTGTCAGAAACGACTTATTATGTCCTCCATATTCAAGGGGAGGGGATTACACAAGGCTTTCAATACCTGGAGGTGGGATATTACAAGCCATTTTGAAATCTGCCAATGGTAGCAATTTGGTAGCAAAATTTTTCTAAGCCTGTTTCCCTCTTCTCTAAAATAGTGGTCAAAGTATCTCCTACCCCATGAGATTAATGTGAAAATCAAGTAGCACCTTTGAGCCTGGAGCATACAGTGAGTACTCAGTAAATGTTAGTTATCATTAGGTAATCATAACACACGGTGAAATGTCTTGTATTCAGGTTACTCAAAAGATTATAGGAACATGTGGGAGGAACACTTAACACCATCTTGAAAAGCAGAGACAAACTTTTCAAAACAAGTAAAGTCTATACTGAGGCTTGAATTAAGGACAGTGATTGCCAGATGAAGGATAAGTATGAGAATGGGATTCCAGACAGAAAGAAAGCCCTGGAAGCAGGAGACGGCAGGGATGTCAGTCTGTGCAGAATTTATTGCCCTCTCTCCTCTTCAGCATTCCCTCCTGAAAGGTCGGACAGAGAGAGAAGGGAAAATTGATGCCAGAAGTAGGCAAACATGTGTGCACATGCACCATCAAACTCCAACCCAGTGGCAGTCCTTGCCTATGAGCTTTAATAATTACAGAAACATCCAAAGAAGAGAGACAAGGAGGAGAGTAGGAAGAGAACCTAGAATTGTCAGTCTAAGTCAAAAGGATCTGAGTTTCTGGGAATGCCTCCTTTGGAAATGGGATGCCATCCTGCTCCTGGCCCCTTTTAAACAGTGGTCTCAGGTACCAGGGCAAGCCAGACCACCAGAAAGAGCTTCCTTGGCTGATCTATTCTTAAGATTTCTTCAAAGTAAATTTCATAATACACACTGAGAGGGGTACCTGGGCAGCTCAGTCTGTTAAGCATCTGCCTTTGGCTGGTTATAATCCCAGGGTCCTGGGATCCAGCCCCACATTGAGATCCCTGCTAGTTGGGGAGTCTACTTCTCCCTCTCCCTCTGCCACTCCTCCTGCTTGTGCTCTCCCTCTCTCTCTCTCAAATACATACATACATACATACATAAAATCTTTTTTTTAATTTTTTTAAATTTATTTATGATAATCACAGAGAGAGAGAGAGAGAGGCAGAGGGAGAAGCAGGGTCCATGCACCGGGAGCCTGACGTGGGATTCGATCCCGGATCTCCAGGATCGCGCCCTGGGCCAAAGGCAGGCGCCAAACCGCTGCGCCACCCAGGGATCCCCCATACATAAAATCTTAAAAAAAAAAATACATGCTGAGAAACCTGGTCCTTACCCCCATGTCAGTCTACTCTCCTCCAATGTTAAATGGGAAACTCTTTCATTTTCCTACAACTTATCTCTGATTTTCTCCCAACATTTTATTTTGGAAAACTTCAGGCTACCAGAAAAGTTGCAATAATCCTATAAAGAACATCCAAATACCCTTCATCAAGATTCACCATTTGGCAACATTTTGCTGCATTTGCTTTATCTCTTTTTCTTGGTACATATACATATGCATATTTTCTTTTAAAACTTAGCTGCAGAAATTAAAATACTTTATCCCTAAGTCCTCCTAAAGAAACATGCAGAAACAGCTAAAAAACACCTTAGCAAAGAAGAGCAGGGAAGAGGATGGGATAGATGTAGCTTTACCCAGTATTAAATCATACAGCAAAGCCTCTGCAATTATAGTTGACGGTACTGGAACATTACTAGCCCAATAGAGGAGTGAAACAGAATAGAATATCTAGGAAAACACTAACGTACATATGGATTAGAAGCAAGAAATGTGACATCACCAAACAATGAGGAGAAAATGTACAATTTAATAGTATGGAGGAAAAACTGAATAGCTATTTGGAAAATGTAAACTTGGATTCCCTCTATACATAAAAGTCAACTCCAAATGTATATTTGATAACCGCATGTAAAAAATGAAAACATATAATACCAATATTAAAAAAAAAACATTAGTGAATTTCATTATAACCTACCTGTAAAAAAAAAAACAAAAAAAAAACAAAAAAAAAAAAAACCAGGTACAATTTCAAAAACTGATATATTTGCCTGTATTGAAAATCCGAAAACATCTCATACCAAAAAGTGAAATTTTGCTTCAGAAACTCATCCAAAAACCCTCTTGTATTCCGTAAGTTTATTGATCCAAGCAGTAGGGCTTATTATTCAATGGCAACTAAAGTTCCATGTTTTCAGGCAGAGCTCAGCCCTTCTCTCAGTGATTGTCATTAAACATGTGTTGGGTGACTCACCAATATATAGTATTGTCCTGGTTCCAGGGAACGATGTTGTGCTTGGAGAATCCACCCGCTATATCTCCAAGTATTTAACATCCTTCTAAGTATGTCTGTCAGGTTCCTATTTTTCCTCTATCTTCATACTTAATTTTGCATTTAATGCACTTCTAATAAAAACATAGGACTCTGTGCTAAAGATATTCAGTGTGAATTTGGAAGCGTCAGAAGACAGAAACCCCTTTTTTAATTCCTTTTTAACAACGGAAATAAATTAAACTCAATCATGTTTGCATGAATGATTCTATTTTCATTAAGGGAAACTTGCATCCAAAGATTTTGCAGAATTGGGTAAACTCCTTGTCAGAGTTTTTCTAAATCATTTATTTTTATTTGAGGGCATATGGTAAGATTCCTTCTTTGACAGAATACCATGAAATTAATTTTGACATATCGCCGTAAATGAGGCCATTGTACCACCTCCATGATTAAATATTCACAAACATTACCCAGAGCTTTCAAAAGGACTCTGTTTCCTTCCCACAGTAAAGGCCTGCAAAGTGATAACAATCCATTTCCCGGTGATGGGCAAATGCAAGAAAATATATGAGGATCCAAGAATTTGTCAAATGAAACAATAGCAATCAATTTTCTACCATTCTACTTGTGGAAACATGTAAAATGAGATTTTGCACTAAAAAAGCAACTGTTGGATAAGTGAAAATATGACAATTTAATAAAATGGTCATGTCCCAACAGATCACTCAACCAGCAAGCACTGAAAACTTCTGGCAGAAAATTAATATATCAAAATGGCTTGTGTATCCTTTAAGAAATGTCTGTCTTTTAGGAGGCCTATAGCCTGTTTATATTTAAGCAACTTTTTTTTTCATCCATATGACTTTAAAATGATTCTAGAATTCCAAGGATAAAAATAGGAAAGATTCTTTTGCTTTCAGGGTTGCCCCCCACCATCACCCACCAACGGTCTGTACTGTTTTAATATAATTCTTTGCTGCTTAACAAGGACAAAAAAAATGGATCAGAACTCCAAGGAAACATAGATTAACCTGCCAACAGTAACCATCATAAAGAGATCTCATCAATATAACAAAATCTGGTCTTTAATTTCAAACCATGGCCATAAGATAGCCATTTCATACCTTGAGGACTCATTTTCCTAAATTGCGAAAAGCAACCCTTGAAAAGGATAAGAAGCTTCTTAAGGACAAGAAAAACAACAAAAAGTATATTTTAGAGCAATATTGAACATTCCCTGCAAGAGAACCCCACTGAAGTGTCTGTGAGACAGATCAGGATTGACCAGCACTCTGACCCTCATAGTGCAGTAAGACCTTCCAAAGGAAATAAAACAAGTAAGATTTTCAAGGAGCTAGTTTCTTGATCTTCAGCTTCCCCAGGAATCTTTACTCAAAATCTGTCTGCCTGAGAATGTAGCCCTCAAAGTGTCTGGGTTGTGAACTGACCTTCTCTGCTCTTACAAAGGAAAGATCAACCTCTCATCCACCTATCTTCTCATCTGTCTGCAGTTCCCTAAGCAGGTAACCACTACCCAGGATTGCTAACCAAGGTCCTGAGATGAGATAAACAAATCCCATCCCAGAGCAGATGCCTTTAAATATTTTGCTACCAAAACATTAGAGGAGGGTTGAATTGAATTGAATTGAATTGAACTGAACTGAACTGAATTGAATTAGCTAATAGTACAACAGTCTCTCTCCACCCATGTTTCCATTTCCCACTGTTCCAGTTACTTGCAGCCAACCAAGGTCCAGAAGCAGATGATCCTCTTTCTGACTTATTATCAGAGGGTCAATATTAGCCTCAGGCTAGGTCACAATGCCTGTCACTCACCTCACTTTATCTCATCACGTAGGCATTTCACCATCTCACATCATCACAAGAAGAAAGGTGTGTAGGACACAGTTAAGATATTTTGAGAGGGGCCACATTCATGTATCTTTTATTCAATATAGTGTTATAATTGTGCTATTAGCTATTGTTGTTTATCTCTCACGGTTTATAAATTACACTTTATCACAGGGATGTGTATATAAAGGAAAACAGTGTAGGTAGGGTTTGGTACTATCTGCAGTTTCAGGCATCCACTGGGAGTTTTGGACTAAGTTCCTTGTGGATAAAGGGGGACCACTGTACCCTTTGATAATGGCTTACTCTATGAATTTGGCATGTGACACCAAAGGTGTTCCAGGGACTGAATGACATTGCTATAATAAAAGTCTCTCTATTCTCACACCTTGTTTATCTGAAAAAAATTTCTGAGCTATCTCATAGGTAGTTATGAAGATTAAGTTAATCAAGGTAAAATAGGAAGAGCCCCAGGAATAGCAAACGGGATATAGTAAATACTATATAAAGGATTGTTGTTATTATGACTGTTATATTAACTAAATATGTGAGTTATATGTAATTATAAATATTCTATTTATAAAAATTCCAAATATATAAATTAAAATATATTCGTTATAATTAGTTATATTAACCGAATTAATACATGCTATAAATATGTGACATGTACACAAGTGTACATTGTGTACGTGTGTGTTGCAGAAAATATGAAACATGTATCCATTAAACATTTCCAAACCTAAAAATATATTATTTTAAAGTAAAATTATGTGGAGTAAGATGAAGGATAAAATGTGTAAATGTAGAACTACTTACAACTTATTACATTTTTTTAAACAGTTGATATTAGGAGTCAAATTACCATGGAGTTTATATTATACTGGGCACTTTAAATATAATGAAATAATTATTTTAAATGCTAACATTTTGAGTATGCTTGAAATTATACTTTTCAAGTATTTAAACATATTATGAACATTAAAACTATTTTGCAAAATTATCTTTGAGGGAGAGGGAGGTTGTATTCAAAAGATATGTATGAAGATATTCATTGTAAGAAATATAAAGAGATTTATTATGAGAAATTGGCTCACTTAATTATAAAGGTTGAGAAGCCTCACTATCTGTTTGCAACCTGAAAATCCGGGAATGCATCAGGTCTAATTTAATCTGAATACAAAGTGTTGAGAATCACATGATCCCATGGTATAGATTCCAGGTCAGATCTGAATGCCTGAGAACAAGGAGGACCAGGGACAGGTAAAGACCAATGTCTCAGCTCAAGCAAAAGCAATGAATTTTTTCTATCCTCCCCCTTTTGTTCTATCCAGGCCCTCAGTGGATTTGATGATGGGGAGGACAACTACTTCACTCAATGTACCGATTCAAACGCTTGCCTCATCTGGAAACACCCCCATGAGCACATTCCGAAATCACACTCACCCTGGGCACCCCATGGCCCACTCTAGTTGACACATAAAGTTAACCGTCAAATATATTTGATCAAACATAAATAAACAAATATATTTGAAGACCTCTGGTTTACACTACATAAAGAGAATGCATGATCTTCCACCCTTCCAAACCCCTACACCCCACCAGAGTAACTGGCAAAAATACAGCTCTGCCTCCTTCTTACCTCTTCTGAAACTTCTACAATTTCTTACTGTCTTATGAGGAAGTCAAAATCTTCATCAGAATTTACAGTCCCTTCAAATCCTCCCACATCCCGTTCCTGCCTTTGCTTCTGCAATTTCTTCATCCACACAGGGCCACTGGCCATGAGAATGACCTTCAACACATCGTCTCCTCTTACTGTTTACACCTTTGGCATTAGGAGCCCTCCCCCTAGAATGCCATCCTCTTCATTCCCATCCTACTCAAGTCTCTGTTGAAATGTTACATTTCCAGAGGGGTCTTCCTAAATCATCTTATCTAAAATAGCACCCTTGTCTCTGTCACCTTTGATCACTCACCTTTCTTTATTATCAATCACAGCACTTTACACTGCCTGTCATTATATTAAATATCTTTCTCTAAAATGCCTTTTTTTCCTCCAGTAGGCTATAATTTCCATGAAGGCAGCAACTTGGTCTTACTTTTTCATTCTTATATCCCCATTGCCTGAATGGGCACATTATAGACACCAAGTAAACAAACATTTTATATAAATGCATACATGAATGAGAAAGTATCATATTTGATTCTGGATCCCAAGCACAGTTTAATTTTGCAACAAATGTATATTGACCCGAAAACATTACAAAAGGCTGTGTTATTATTTATAAGAGCAAGGTCTAGTCTCCTTATCTGCAGATATGTCAGCAAATAATGGGTGACTTTATTTCTAAAAGCAGCGAAGTTACGAATAAGAACTTTAGATGATCAAATTCCCTTTAAATTCTCTGACATTATGATAATTTAAGACAGACATATGCATTAAAAATAATCACCTTGTACAATCCATGAGTTTCTATTTTTTCAAAGACATCTTCCCCACAGAAACCACTTGGAGATGTCAAGTCTCAAATGAAAAGAAAAACTATTGAAATTTTTCCCCAAATTCATCATTAATTTCTTCCACGCTACTTATTTTTAGAAATCTCTTAGGTCCTGATCAAAACTCTTCAGAGTGTAGGGATAGAGGGAACATTCCTCGACATCTTAAAAGCCATCTATGAAAAGCCCACAGCAAATATCATTCTCAATGGGGAAGCACTGGGAGCGTTTCCCCTAAGATCAGGAACAAGACAGGGATGTCCACTCTCACCACTGCTATTCAACATAGTACTGGAAGTCCTAGCCTCAGCAATCAGACAACAAAAAGACATTAAAGGCATTCAAATTGGCAAAGAAGAAGTCAAACTCTCCCTCTTCGCCGATGACATGATACTCTACATAGAAAACCCAAAAGTCTCCACCCCAAGATTGCTAGAACTCATACAGCAATTCGGTAGCGTGGCAGGATACAAAATCAATGCCCAGAAGTCAGTGGCATTTCTATACACTAACAATGAGACTGAAGAAAGAGAAATTAAGGAGTCAATCCCATTTACAATTGCACCCAAAAGCATAAGATACCTAGGAATAAACCTCACCAAAGATGTAAAGGATCTATACCCTCAAAGCTATAGAACACTTCTGAAAGAAATTGAGGAAGACACAAAGAGATGGAAAAATATTCCATGCTCATGGATTGGCAGAATTAATATTGTGAAAATGTCAATGTTACCCAGGGCAATATACACGTTTAATGCAATCCCTATCAAAATACCATGGACTTTCTTCAGAGAGTTAGAACAAATTATTTTAAGATTTGTGTGGAATCAGAAAAGACCCCGAATAGCCAGGGGAATTTTAAAAAAGAAAACCATATCTGGGGGCATCACAATGCCAGATTTCAGGTTGTACTACAAAGCTGTGGTCATCAAGACAGTGTGGTACTGGCACAAAAACAGACACATAGATCAGTGGAACAGAATAGAGAATCCAGAAGTGGACCCTGAACTTTATGGGCAACTAATATTCGATAAAGGAGGAAAGACTATCCATTGGAAGAAAGACAGTCTCTTCAATAAATGGTGCTGGGAAAATTGGACATCCTCATGCAGAAGAATGAAACTAGACCACTCTCTTTCACCATACACAAAGATAAACTCAAAATGGATGAAAGATCTAAATGTGAGACAAGATTCCATCAAAATCCTAGAGAAGAACACAGGCAACACCCTTTTTGAACTCGGCCATAGTAACTTCTTGCAAGATACATCCACGAAGGCAAAAGAAACAAAAGCAAAAATGAACTATTGGGACTTCATCAAGATAAGAAGCTTTTGCACAGCAAAGGATACAGTCAACAAAACTCAAAGACAACCTACAGAATGGGAGAAGATATTTGCAAATGACATATCAGATAAAGGGCTAGTTTCCAAGATCTATAAAGAACTTATTAAACTCAACACCAAAGAAACAAACAATCCAATCATGAAATGGGCAAAAGACATGAACAGAAATCTCACAGAGGAAGACATAGACATGGCCAACATGCATATGAGAAAATGCTCTGCATCACTTGCCATCAGGGAAATACAAATCAAAACTACAATGAGATACCACCTCACACCAGTGAGAATGGGGAAAATTAACAAGGCAGGAAACAACAAATGTTGGAGAGGATGCGGAGAAAAGGGAACCCTCTTACACTGTTGGTGGGAATGTGAACTGGTGCAGCCACTCTGGAAAACTGTGTGGAGGTTCCTCAAACAGTTAAAAATATACCTGCCCTACGACCCAGCAATTGCACTGTTGGGGATTTACCCCGAAGATACAAATGCAATGAAACGCCGGGACACCTGCACCCCGATGTTTCTAGCAGCAATGGCCACTATAGCCAAACTGTGGAAGGAGCCTCGGTGTCCAACGAAAGATGAATGGATAAAGAAGATGTGGTTTATGTATACAATGGAATATTACTCAGCTATTAGAAATGACAAATACCCACCATTTGCTTCAACGTGGATGGAACTGGAGGGTATTATGCTGAGTGAAGTAAGTCAGTCGGAGAAGGACAAACATTATATGTTCTCATTCATTTGGGGAATATAAATAATAGTGAAAGGGAAAATAAGGGAAGGGAGAAGAAATGGGTGGGAGGTATCAGAAAGGGAGACAGAACGTAAAGACTGCTAACTCTGGGAAACGAACTAGGGGTGGTGGAAGGGGAGGAGGGCGGGGGGTGGGAGTGAATGGGTGACGGGCACTGGGTGTTATTCTGTATGTTAGTAAATTGAACACCAATAAAAAAAAAAATTAAGAAAAAAAAAAAAAAAAAAAAGAAATCTCTTAGGTAGAAATTGTCACTTTCTGCTCTTTACCAATGCCAGTTTCATTTCTGTGTGTGGTGAAGAGACTTGGAAAAGAACTTAATTGTCCCCAAGTGGTTGCAGGAAAATTGCTTTGCTGTCTGCCTTCTCTGGCAAGATAAAGTTAACACCTAGACCCATGTTTGTTTATCCTGAACTGTATGATTCAGAATTTTCTCAAAGGTGGAAAGGCGATACATGTTATAATTAGCAGAGATGACTTTACCGGATAAATGGATAAACCCACATACACAAGGTGAGGGACTAGGAATTCGAGAGTCATCATTGACAAAATTGCCAAGATGGGAAGTTTCCTAAATCAGTTCATCCAGGCCTGATTCTGGATGTTTCCCAGGCACAACCAGCTTCCACTCAGTTCTGTCCTGTTTTCTGATTACCCCTTTAGACTGGTTTCTGGGGCCATCTCTGTGATTGCCCTGAGCCATTTCTAAATAAATACTCAGGCAGTTTCAAGGGGATTGGCTTCCCATGATCAGCTAAACAGAATTTTTCAAGGAGCAGAAGAGTTTACAGAAAAATCAATATGGTATAAATAAAGTTATCCTAGCAGGAGACGAACAAGTAGAGATGCTCTTGTCATGTTATGGATCTTATGATACTTCCCAGACCTGTGTCTTGGTTGATGATTACTTCTGACAAGTATTTGTCCAGAGCACCTACTTTGTTCATTGCATGAATGCTAAAGCCATTTTACATGGGTTGGGGTACAAAGCTTTCCTGTGACCTCCATGGAGGGCACTTGTCACTCAAGGAAAAGCACTGATTCCCATAAAAAGCTTGAATTGAACAGAAGGGCTAGTAAAGTCTTCTTTGATGTGATAGCGTAGGATTTTCAGTGAGTATTTGAGAGGGAAAGCTAAAAACTGGCTAAAGAATGCGTTATTTCCAAGATTTGGGTATGGCTGTGGGACAAGGAGGCTCTAACTGATGTGCTAAAAACAGTTTTCTCTTTCACTTCTCCTTCTGGAATGTGCCCCTTTTATTTTGTCATTCTTGGCTTGGCTCCTCACTTCTCAGGCCTCCTCTGTCGTTTCATTCTGCCTGAGTATTTCCTTTCCAATATTTTGGCTGAATGTTCAGCTTTGTTAGCAGAAATGCAAAGTGAGCGCTTTGAAGCATTACCCAATAAAATCCAATTTTAAACAGTTAGAGCTACAACTTCCCCCATCCTCTGGGAAATGAGCCTTCAGTTTCTTTATGCTTCAGGCAGAAATGCTAGAGCCAGAATTGTCACTCAGGCCAGAGTCTTGCCAAGACCGTCAGATAAGCCACCTGGCGAGGTCTGGCAGGCCACATTTAAAAGGGGACTTCTTGGAAAGATGAAACTGCCTTTTGAAATTGTTAAGCATCGGTGACTTTTCTATAGTATTGGCTAAATCATCAGTGGGGAGTACATCTGAAGGTCTGAACATATGTATTCTTTGAAAGAACTCACATTTCCTTAAGAGGGCAATAAAAAACTTTTGAGAGCGATGCAAACAACATTAAAGTCTTAAGAAAACTTTTCCTTTCATAAGAATGCCCATTTAATAAATATTTAGACTAAGTTTTAAAACCTACCCTTGAGGCTAACAATACCAGTTATCACATACAACCTGATTGTTATAACTTCTTCTGGGGAGATAAATACTACTATATCCACTTGACAAATAAAGAAACAAAGATCTTAAAGGAAACATCTATAGTCAGCAACTTAGAATTTAAACTTTAGATAAAACTCTCCCTTGACATTGAAGCCGTGTTGCTATTACATAATGAATTACATAAATGAATCAGGAATGGGATGGCTTTTTTCTTGCTCTCTTTTTATCCTTTTATTTGATTTCCTGGCTATAGATAAGTAAGAATGTTTTAAAAAATGGAACGTGATCTGTAAATATCTGAATAGGCAGTTTACAAATATTCTATATGCAATCATCCCAATGAGTTGTAATTGCTCTCCAGATCCTTGGACTTAATTTCATTTCTGTACCATAGTAAGGGTGAAAAATTGACTTGATTTATTTTCCTATTTAACTTAGCCTTCCCAAAATGTTGTAAACAATTATGACCTTTCTCTAACTCCTTTCCCTCATCACCTTTTCTGTGGAACTAGAATACAATCTCCTTAAAGATGTTTCCAATTTTTAATTATCCACAGACCCACTCTCAACAAAAGTATGATATTCCGGTTACTTAATTATATCCACATATAATTAATCCACATATAACAAATACAAGCTGTCTTAATTCACTAGGAGATTTTGGGTAGAATCAGGAGAGAAAATATTTTTGGTTATGAAATAATGGAAGACAGGGAAGCATAATTTGTCAATGGGATGAAATCAGGGCTACCATGAGTGGACACCTTTGTAAGAATTAGAAACAGACCCCTTGGCCCCTTCCTGTACCCTCTACCCAATGAACAACTTATCCTGGGAGAAATGGTAATGGACTCTCCCCCCAAATGAACACATTTCAAAATAAATAACAATTAGAATTTACATCTGCTTTCAATAAGTATTTATCAGTGATTATTACAAGAGAGATAGTGTTCTAGGCTCTGGGATTGTGAATACAGCACATGTGAATAAAGCAAAATCTTTTAATTCATGATATGCATGTGTTCTTAAGAGAGATGGAAAATAAACAAATAAATATAACATGGTAGTTCTCATCCATGCAATAAAGAGGAATGAGGTATAGGGCAGAGAAAGAGAAAACAGACAGTCTAGGGATTTGAGTGTGCTATTTATTATCAAATTGTCAGGGAAGTATCTTTGAGAAAGTACCATTAGGTTAGAGACCAGGCAATTTAAGGAGTGTCCAGGTTGGGGGTCTCTGCAGGCCAGGTAAAGGAAGCAAACTGTGAGGACACTGAACTGGGAGCTCTGTGTTTGTGGGAAGAATTGCAAGGAGGCTGTGAGGCAGGAGCAAAATGGCAAAGATGGTAGGAAACAGGACAGAGAGGTCACTGGAGCTAAGTTGAAGAGACAATAGTGGTTAGAGCATTGGGTTAAGTTCTGAGTGAGAAGAAAACCTATTGGAGAATATTGAAAAGAGGAATTCTGTGATATAATATGGCCATTGAAAGAATCATAGAGGGGAATGGACTAATGGGGCATGAGGGCAGCAGGAAGGACAAAGTGGAGACCACACAGAGATCCTGGGAGGAATGTCAGTATTTTAAGGGAGCAATACTGGTGGAGGTGCTTGGAGAGACTACATTGCTTTCTCTCATCCATGAAGCCTCTTCAGATCAGACCAGTGATATGCTGGAGCTGGTTTGTACAGCTAGCTCCAGAGACAATTCTTAATTTTTCAGGAATGTTACAAGTCTACTGTTAAACACAGCCATTATGAAAAAAATTATATAAACTTAAGTTTAAAATATTATATTAGAAAGACAATAAATATTAAAAATGCATCACATCCTAATTATGTCTCTCATTTACTGTCACCTATATCTTTAGGTTTTTTTTTTTTTTTTAATTTTTATTTATTTATGATAGTCACACAGAGAGAAAGAGAGAGAGGCAGAGACACAGGCAGAGGGAGAAGCAGGCTCCACGCACCAGGAGCCCGATGTGGGATTCGATCCCGGGTCTCCAGGATCGCGCCCTGGGCCAAAGGCAGGCGCCAAACCGCTGCGCCACCCAGGGATCCCTAGGTTTTTTTTTTTAATCTATTGTATCCGTATGGTAAAAGTACCATATGCTGGTATACTACTTGCACATCTCTTCCCGACTCTGTACAGAGTGACATCATGTCAGTAAATTAAAATTATCCATGGCGATAAGGAAAATGTGGTAATTTATATACAATGGAATATTAGTTAGCTTAAAAAAAGAAGGAAGTTCTGCTATTTGCAACAATATGGATGAACCTGGAAAGCATTATGCTACGTGAAATAAGGCAGCCATAGAAGGACAAATATTGTATTATACCACTTACAGGAAGAATCTAAATAGCCATACTCATAAAACAGAAAGTAAGTAGTGATTTCCCGGGTCTGAGGGGAGAGAAAAACAGAAAGGTATTTGTCAAAGGGTACAAAGGTTCAGTTATATAAGATAATAAGCCCTAGAGATCTACTATCAGCATAGAGCCATAGTTAACAATATTGTAGTGTATACCTACAAATTTGCTAAAAGGATAGAACTTACGTTAAGCCTTCTTATTACACAAATAATGATAATAATAATAACTATAAAGGATAGAAGAGAAATTTTGCAGGTGGTGGATATGTTTATGGTGTAGATTCTGGTCTTGATTTCATGGGTGTATATTTATCTCCAAACTTGTCAAGTTGTATGTATTAAAATTATAGT
The DNA here is from genome assembly GCF_053574225.1 of Canis aureus. Classification (NCBI taxonomy): domain Eukaryota; kingdom Metazoa; phylum Chordata; class Mammalia; order Carnivora; family Canidae; genus Canis; species Canis aureus. Next base: position 29,437,869 of record NC_135640.1, on the reverse strand, counting down.
TTTTGAGATCCCTGGGTGGCTCAGCAGTTTAGCACCTGCCTTTGGCCCAGGGCGTGACCCTGGAGTCCCGGGATCAAGTCCCGCATCCGGCTCCGTGCATGGGGACTGTTTCTCCCTCTGCCTGTGTCTCTGCCTCTCTCTCTCTCTCCATGTCTCTCATGAATAAATAAATTAAATCTTTAAAAAAAATAAGAAATAAAATTATAGTTTTTTTTTTATGTGCCAATAAAGTGCTTTTAAGAACTGTCCATGATGGGTGTATTTACCCCATGTAAACACTAAATATCAAAGATTGATTTATTGTTTTGCTGATTGTTTAAACTCAAAGTGATGGAGAAATGTTAATAATGCACATTTATTTTTTTGTTTTGTTTTGTTTTATTTATGATAGTCACAGAGAGAGAGAGAGAGAAAGAGAGAGAGAGAGGCAGAGACACAGGCAGAGGGAGAAGCAGGCTCCATGCACCGAGAGCCCGACGTGGGATTCAATCCCGGGTCTCCAGGATCACGCCCTGGGCCAAAGGCAGGCGCCAAACTGCTGCGCCACCCAGGGATCCCAATAATGCACATTTAATTTAAAAATGTGCCATGTCAAGTGCTGAAGTTAAATGAAATTTCAGTTTAATGAATATAATTTTTTCAAGAGTAACAAATACTCTTGATTTACTCACCAGTAAATCACAAATTTAATTACAATATTTTGGGGGAAAATTAGTGGATTCGGTGCAGTTCCATATGTAAAATCATCGTTAAGTTTCAACTTTAGGTTGGCTACAGATATGAGTTTGGGGAAATTTTTCTTCAAAAATCTATTGGTTATTTGTGTGGAAGTTATAAAAACTAGTAGTGTTTATTTATTTCATTATTATTTGTATATTTTTTGCTACACAGTCTTAATTTATAATAAATGTGTGTACATATACACACATTATTTTTGTGAGCTGATTGTACCAATCAATCTCTGGATAAGGCTCCCCTATGTTGGCATTTGGAGTTTGAAAATTAAGCACACAAAGTATACATGATCATCAAAATTCAGAAAAATCTCAAAATGTGGGGCAAATCTTCACTTAATGGTAAGCAGCAAGCACCCAAAGAATGACACTGAGAAAAGCATCCTCCTCAGCCAAATACAACCGACTGTAAGAGCAAATATAAGCTTCACTCACCTCTTCTACATAAATTAAGCACAATACCACATGCTTTTTAAATGGAAATACTTCTCAGTGTAAACCATAAAACATATTCACATAGCACCATCACATGATAGTTTTTTCACATGCTTTGTTCACCAAGAAACCAGCCATAGATATCACCTATCAAATTGTTACCATTTTGATCTTCTGCGACATTTTGTCACACAGAATGAGAACATGTTTAAAGGGTTACATTAATTTCATGATAAATCAGACTGCATTTTGTCTTGATTCAATACTGAATGAAGTAAATGTACTAATTCACCTTTTCACTGACCCCTTCTATACTATATTTCAAAGAATTTCCCAGTGGATGGAAGCAATTCTCTCCCAATCCACTAAGACCTTTTTCTTTTTAAAATATACCCTTGATATACCATGGGATGAAACCACTGGTATACCTTTCTAATGATGACATTTAAAATATCTGACATTTGGCAAATTAGACCTCCTCTCTATCTTGAAACAAAATATAACAATCCATTAGCAAAGTCAAAAACAGATTATTAATACTCATGATTGCACCCACTTAAGTTGCCTACTTAAGTTGCCCACTTAAGACTTAGTTAAAGAGAAACAACGATTTATGATCCATTACTGTGAACCACAAATCATGGTTGCCAACTTTAGTGGTTGGGGAAAAAACAATGATAGCAATAATCAAAAGCAGATAATCCAAATTGTATCCACTTGACATTAAAAATTGTATTTCTTTCTGCCCCTATTTTTGGCAGTGCTGTGTGTGTTTTGTACCTTTCCCCAACATCTCCCAAAATCTGGACTCTTTATGTCAGGAGGAATGACCTTTCCCAGATGCCAGACTTTCAGGATTAATACTTGGACAGTACCTGGTAATCATCCCTGATACACTAGGATGGGGTCACCCTACTCTAGGTAAAGATCCAAAAGGAAGTTAAAATACAGATCATATAAAAGAAAGGGGGAGACTAGGATACAGTGGCTGTAAAGTCATGACAGTAAGTGAGATCACCCAATATTTGTGAACAGGGTAGAAAAATGGTAAAGGAATAAATAAAATATATATACAGAGCAAGCTTAGAAAAAGAAGCTAATTTAATAAATTAAAGTTAGAGAGGTAAGAAAGGAACCAGGGAACAGATAAGTAAAATTTTAGTTAAGTTCTATCTTGTGAATGGCAACTTAAAGGTTATTCTGTGAGCTGTATCTTTGGTTGGCGTAATGATCTGTTTGAAATCTTAGATGCAGTTTCTAAGAAATTTTCATTTTGAAAGCTCACTTACATTGAAAAATATACTTAAGAATATTGATACAAATACTTTTGTTTAAAAAAATCCATATATCATACATTTTTTTGAGTAGTGTTGAAATTACATTTCCTCTGTTTGCCCTGTTCCATGTGTGTATTTTAAAACTGTATGTGAAAAAATTCATTCAGAGTGGTGGTAGAAAGATAGAATAATTACCATAAGTGACTCATTCCAGCAGTGGAAAGTGGAAAAATAAATTTAAACACCAATTATGTACTTTGTAAAGTGAAACAGCTCCTTCGTATATAGACTGGCTAACTGGGGATTTAGACAATGTTTACAAATTACTGGGTGTACTACCATAACTCTTACAAATTCCACTTTCCTGGAAAAGGAGATCGTACTTAAAGTCACATAATAAGGCCATTGGAGAAATGTAGAAACTATCATAGATGCTCTGTATAATAATATCAAAGCCATGTATTTTGGCATTTACCTTTTTCTCTCATTTCAGGAGATGATTAAAGACTGAAAATGGGTTATTAAAACATCATAATTTTTTTCATAGATACCCACAAACACTTAAAAATAGTCAAAACTGCTCTCCAGAATTTTTAGACACTTACAGTTGTTTTTTAAGCTCATAATGAAAAGTCATCTAAAATAAACAGAATCATCCCTTATACATTGGAAACATTTCCAAAAACCTCATCTTTCTCTACCACAATTATAGGCATGAAAAATCCCTGCAAGTGATGAAAACCGAGGAAGGCCAGGGACTGCAATTCATAGGTGAGATTCTCAGGTCTTCACCGCCTCATTATTAACTAACCCACAGCCTCAGCCCACAGAACTTACCTTTTTTTTTTTTTTTTTTAATTGCAAATTGCCCTATTTATTTACCTTGCTAGACTGTAAGCTCACATGGCAGGATCTGGTGTGTCATTCACTGATTATCCCAAGAGGTACCTGTAGGGTTTCAATAATTATTGTTGTGTAAATGATACCAGATAAAACAAACAAACAGTGTAGTATGAATGGTGGTCTGGCTTAGGTCCCTCCTGACTGAAAGTCCCGAGCAGTGGGTTTTGGGGGATACAGCAGGAGAGTCATCCTACTTTCTGAACACCAGGCTTCCAAAGGGAGCCGCTGCTGCCAAGGTCCTTGCCAGCGTCTCCCTGTGCCTAGCAGCTCTTTACAAGGTGTCCTCAAGGAGTTGTCAGAGCCTATGAGCTCCCTTCTGACCTTTATTCACTCCATCCACTCCACCCAAGAACTCCTTCCCTCTTCTGACCTCTTGGCTTTCCACACATTTTCCACACATGTAATGTATGAAATTTTCCCAGCCTCCATCACCAACAAAACTCCTTTCTTTCCTCAGCACTAGAAAAAAAAAAAAAAAAAACATCTAGACTTGGAGGCCAGAGAATTTGAAGAGACTTGAAACTCTGACTACAAAAGGTGGCATTTCCAACATATTATGTCAAAGAAAATTTTAGGGGAAGTGAGGGGTTAGGACCACCTGGGTCCCCAATCATTGTCAATCATCTCGTTTCTTCGGAATAAGGAACACTGAGTTACAATTAGTCAAAATCAGATGACAATATCAATCTGTTTATAAGCTGGATTCTGCTTTTACAGTAGTCTCTCATGTCATTCTAGTCACAATTTCCTATACTTCCTCCTTTCTCATACTGCATAAAATTGCAAGCCCCCATTCTTCTCTCCTGCTTCCTTAACATCATCTAAGGTATTTTTTGTCTAAGGTATTTTTTGTCAGATATGTATTTTATGCATTTATCTTGTTTATTATCTCCCCTATTCCAACTCTATGAAGCTTCTGCTGCTGCTTTCTTACTCAGGATCTAGAACAGCACCTGACACATGGCAAATGTTCAGTAATTGTGTATTGACTGAAATAATAAATAATGTAATTGACAATTGCCTTCTCCATGTATAAGCTATTGTGATATATCTCTTCATCCACACTGTGATGTAATGATTTACAGCATTGAACTATGATTGACAGGCTAACTCTCACTTCCTTACTTCCACAGCACTTGCTCATGGATATTGTCCAGCAATTCACATCCCTTGAATTCTTCCTTCATCTCCAAACTAATAGTCCAGTATATTCTTTCTTCCTTCCTTGTTCAGCTTGGCCCCTCACAATTCTTCGTGTCCAATTTCCACTCCCTAGTTCACTAAACCCTGATAATCTAGACTTTTTATCACACATGTTCTGTAGTTTTCCAAACCTACATCATTGAATCTATCCTGAACCCCTAAGAAAAATCACCATGGGAGAAAATATGACTGTGTGAATGCTCTTACAATATTATGGCTTTGAATTTCAGCTGAGACATCAGTGCTGCTTAGCAGATTTGTTCCTGATGTTCTCCTGTTCTCTACTCTTCTACATGGACAATTACAAATATTTACACATCAAACCTCCCACTTTTCCCTGATCTCTTCACTTTTCCTTAAGGAAATGCCTAATCTCATATCTGGAAGGGAAAAGGGAAGCTATTAGATATGGATTTTTTTTATTTTCACCTACCCTCACAAAGTTCTTTCTCTGTACACCCTTGCTTTACATTCCCACATGGGGTAGACTGGTTGTCTTCTCAGTTACTGACCAAATAACCCACGTAACAGGTTGAGTCTCAAGGGGCTTGTGCAAAGACAGTAGTTTCTAATTCACATAGCCCTGAATAGTGAGGATGCTAATTTAATTGTTGACATATAATGCCATTATGACATGTTTTATAATTAGAGAAAATTCTAATATTCTCTATATCTGAAGCATCATCTTCAAAAAACCAATGTGATAAACAATGATATCCAAATTTGTCATTTTAATTTAACAAATTATTCTAAGACCAAAAACTATATTCTTATCCTTTGCTCCACTTTGAAAATTTGATCCCAAAATAATAATTAGAGAACTAGATAGAGTCAGGTAATAGGTACACATATATAAATTACATCAGAAAACTGTAACTAACCTAAATATTTCTCCACAGAAGGATTAAATAAATTATAATAAATTTATATAATAAGGTTTTTATACAATGATTAGGTGATATATTAAAAGATTTTTAATGACATGAAAATCATCACAATGTAATGTTCCTTTGAAAAATAAGTTATATAAAACTACATGTAGAATTTAACAGCATTTTAAGTATATATATTCAAGAGAAATACTCCAAAATATTAAGTAAGTTTATCTCTTAGTGATGAGATTATAGAGAATTTTCATTTTATTCTTTATGTACAATAGTATTTCAACAAAAAATAATAAGTGGTATATTTTTAAAGTGTATTATGAGGCATACATGTTTTGACTTTCCATTTTGGAAGATATATACATATATATTTACACATATATGTGTGTGTGTGTATAATCTATATCAATAGGTATTAAGAGCACTTTGGCTTGTTAATACCAATTAACAAATTGGTATTAACAAATTGTATATCATCTGAAAGTATGAGAAAAAAAATAAGGATATTTTAAAGAAACTAAAAATGGATTAAGAAAGCTGACAGGGAGTTCAATATTCTGGCATCAAGACTGCTTATTTTCATAAAATGCAATTTTTAAGTTTTCACTTTCCTCTGTTCACATAAACTGATAAATCTCATTCAGTCCTGCCTGCATTGGTTTGATGATCAAAACAGGCATTCCCTCTTCCTCATGAAGGGGCTTTTTTAGCAGACCTAGCACAAAAGCTTTTCCTCTTAATCTCCCCATTTTGACATAAGTGAATAATAACCATCCTTCCACCCCAAACCAGCTCTCATTCAAATGGGTATTAAAATCTCTTTTGGAAATATATTAATGCTCTGGCTCTAAGATATCTTAGGGAAAGTGCTGTAGTGTAAAGTCTGAAAAATCAGAAATCCACCTCTGTTTTGCATGTGGGAGGCAGATGAGACAATCATTTATTGTGGAGAAAAAAGGTATGCTCTATTGGGCTGTTACAAAAGCTGTAATTTTATTTTGAAGTTCTCAAGTTTTGTTCTCCTGGTTTATGGTTTTTATGCTAAAATTATGGCTTTGTAATGGGTTGTGAGGCATACTTTATGCACTATCATAATTATAAGCTATTACAGTTCATTCTTTGTATCAGGATGGTTTTATGGACATTTAAATGAAGTTTCTGACAATGACGCTCCGGCTCTAATAGTACTACATTATGGCTACACCTGGTGGTATGCAGTCTCTCGGTTTTTCTATTATAAACCATTGTGGGGAGGAGGGTGGGATTTAAAATCTCAGCTGCTTGCTTCATACTGCGCTCCAGCAGGACAAGTAGATTTATCAATCCATTTGTATTTAAATAACTTATATGCCTTTTGCCTCACCAAACTACAAAACCATCAAAGAGAAAAATCACTCTGGTGGGTTCAAGTTCTTTTTTGCCAAGGAAGACACCTGAAAGTTTGAAAACATAAAGCAGTGTGAGTCACTCATCCTTCTCCTTTGACATGGAAGAGCAGCCTCGACATCTTGTTGCTTACTTTCTCTAATATGTTTACATTTTGGAAATGATCTGTTAGCATGTGCCAGGGCCGTTTTTCACATTATATTATATATATATATATATATATATATAAATATTTCTGATATTTATTATGCTTCTGGTATCTTATTTCTTATTTAAAGGCTGTTGAAGATAAGCACCTTATTCACAATCTTCTACAGTTCAGCATTCTATGAGAATATATTTTTCCCGCTGCAGTGTTGGCTGAGTAGACTCTCAGATAAAGTGTAATTAATAATTTTAAACATCCTATATGGCAGTAGAGCCTTATTTTGGATGATAAAGTAGCCAAGGTTTCAATAGCATTGTAAAGGAATTCCATTGAAGTTGACTTAGAATTGCATAACAATATGAAAATGAAATTAAGTACTGACTGCCAAGTTTCCACTTCAAATGACCTTCAAAAAAAAAAGAAGAAAATCCAATTGAGGAAAAAAAAATGCACTAACACATTATGTGCCCCTACAAAGCAAAAATACGAGAAGAAGCACTTACTTAGGGCTCCTGTAGCCCCTTAATTTAGACCCTATTATGCATAGGAATTAGAGCCCATATGGTCTTCTATCAAACCGTTCCACACCACTGGGAAAGTATTTATTTCATCAATGTGAGCTAAGTATTTTTAAATCATTACTGAGAAAATGCAGCCTTCTAAAAAAACATAATGTATTCTTTAAAAAGAAGTCAACAGTATCATAAAAACATCTCGTCCATATTTGGTTGTAGAATCTGTTTGGCTTCCCATCTAAAGGACTCCCAGTTCTTGCATATTTTAACACATACATAAAGCTGTAAATAGGGGGGTTGCAGTCTGTTTTCACTCAATGCTTTAGAATTCACTAATGAAGAGGAGAATGAGGAACTACAAATATATAAGCAGCCCTCAGTGGATGAAGAAATGAATCCTACCAGATTGATAATTGCCCAGTAAGACTCAAATCACAGACACCTGACCTAACTCTCTCTTGCAACACAGGAAGTACGAGTGATGTAAGCTTTTTTTTCCCAGGGAATTATTGCATTGTAATTATCCACATCATAAAAATGAATCAGTTGCAAAATTTCGGACATTGAAACAATCATTTTACTGATTTCATGCTAGAGGAAGTATCTGGTTAATTGCTTGTCCATAAGCGTTGAATTGGTGGTTGAGGCTATATTCATATTAAAGCTCTCTTTTGCTGTTTACATAGTCCAAGTGAATCTCAAGAAAATTTCCTATGTATACCTCTAAAAGAACACTCAGCACTTTCAACCAATTAGGCACAGTATTTCTGGGCAGTTATTCTTGTTGATTATGTTGGTTCATGTGTGAAAAGTGAAGGATAAGACCTGTGAATCGAATTGTGCTATTCTAACCTCTACTTGAGTTTACACATCACAGAAACTGTCAGGCTGATACTGAGAAAGGAAGGGCAATTTCTTTGCATAGAGTTGCTTGGGTAAGCTTAGAAAGCATACCCAGAGTACAAACAACACTAGTCAAAAAAACAGAAAAGTCTAAAAATATCAAGAGTAAAATCATTCCACTATCTACCACCAGAAATATTTATAAAGGCTGGTCCATTGTTTCCCTATGCATTAACTTTGAATATGCTTCCAGAATTATATAATATTAGGAAATATGCACTGCCAAATAGTGTTTCCCAGCTTCTCTGATAGGAACCAACTGGGGAGCTTATTAAAACAAATAAACAAAAAGCAAATTTCAGGGTCACTCACTTGGAGATTCTCAGACTCTGTGTATCTATTGTGTTTTAATAAGCTCCCCCTTCCCCATGCCCCATGGTTCTTACCATCTGAGAAGTTTGAGAAAAGTTATTCAAAGCTACTGATGAGGAAAATGAAGGCTAATAGCTTTCAATATCTGTAAAGCACAATGAAAATTTAAATGATTAATTTTTTCTTAAAAGTAAGTAGTCATACTAAATTTAATATTAAGATTCTATACTAGACACCTCTATACAGTGATAAAATTCCATTAGCTAATATTTCAACTTCTTTGATGAAAAAAACTGTAGCATTCTCACATTTCAAACTATTTAAAAGAAGGAATGCAATTTATTTTTTTCATTTGAAGGAGAAAATCTCCAAAGTATTCATTTTAGCAAGTATATATATATATATATATATATATATATATATATATATATTTTACAAGTATATATTTTAAAATATATTACCAAGTAATTGATATTACTTGAAGAAAGTTTAGGCATAATGAAAAAAGGAAAAGTCATTTATAATCATTTTTCCTCAAATTAACTATTAACATTTCCTTAAACATGTTTCTAGACATTTTGTAGTCATAGAATCTTGATTATAATTAGTTTCTCAACAAATCTCGTCAACTTTTTTTCTTCTCATATGATTAGAGCATGGGAAAGGGTATTTTCACTACTAACAGGATAAATCAATGGGAAATAGGGAATTAATACTATTTTGGTGGTCTATCTCTTCTTCACATCATTTTCATACAATGTATGTAAGAACATATACTTTTCATTCTTTAAATCCTGGTTTCAACCACCAGCTAATCTCAGTTTATCTTTACAATGGCTAAAAAGGAATATAAGAGGATCACACTTGCTTTTTAAAATTTATATTTCTGATAATACCCCCCCCACAGAGGCTATTGTATGGAATAAAGCAGCCACAAAGTTGGTCATCTCTGCCTTGATCGATGTCTTTCTTCTAATTGGAATAATTATTATCAATGAGGACCCCAGAGAAATCAACAAACCCCTGAACATGTCACTGTGTAAGGCATAAGCACACCAAAGCTCTTCTAGGGTCAGAGATATATTTTAATAAACCAAATTATCAATGGGCCTTCTGAGAAACAGAAATTGCTTGGAAAATAAGCATTTTTCCACCTTTTCAATGAGGAAAGATAACTATCTTTACTAATTTTATTATGAAAAGCCTCTTTTAAAAATTTTATTGACAAAAAGACTGGCAAATATGCTTGTATATATTTATAGTGTACAACATGATGATTTGATATACGTAAACAATGAGGAATGATTACCAAAATCAAGACGATTAACACATCCATCATCTCACATAGTTAACACCGTGGGTGGGGGATATTATGCGAATGCTTAAGATCTACTCTCAGCAACTTTAAAGTATAAAATATCATATTAACTATTGTCACTAAGCTGTACAGAACTTATTCTTCTTATAAATGAAAATGTAAACCTTTGAACTATATCATTCCATTTTTGCCTTCCCTTAGCCCCTAGAAACCACCATTCTATTCTGTTTCTATGAATCAGGAAGGGTATTTTGTGTGTGTTTTGTTTTTGCTTGTGTTGTTGTTTTGCTTGCTTGCGTGTCTTCCAGATTCATCCATGTTGTCATAAGTGGCAAAAAAAAAAAAAATTGTCACAAAATATTTTATCCATTCTTTTGCCAAAGGCATTTAGGTTGTTTCCATATCTTGGCTCTTATGAATAATGCTGTAATGAGCATAGATTGCAGATATCTCTTTGAGATATTGATTTCAATTCCTTCAGATAGATATACACCCAGGAGTGGAAGTGCTGGATCGATCATACAGTAGCCTGTTCCATGCCCCTCACCATGTCATGCAGCCCTGAGTTTGTCTGTTGCATTCCTTGCAATAATGCAGAGTAGGAATGGGCCTTTGGAGGAACAAATCAAGGAAGAGGCACCCAGCAATGACTTAAACACTTCATAATTGTGCTAGTCCTGAGTAATCAGTGTTTCTTATCCCAATCAGAAGTTTTATAGGTTATTAAGCTTGGGACACCTTGATTTTTTTAAAGATTTTATTTATCTATTAATAAGACACACACAGAGAGAAAAACAGAGAGAGAGAGAGCGGCAGAGACACAGTCAGAGGGAGAAGCAGACTCCCTGCAAGGAGCCTGACGTGGGACTCAATCTCGGGTCCCCAGGATCACACCCTGGGCTGAAGGCTGCACTAAACCATTGAGCCACCTGGGCTGCCCAACACCTTGCTTCTAAAGCAGTTTTTGATTTGTTTGCATATTTGCTTGCTTGTGTATTTGTCACTCAGGAAACGTAATATGTGACTCTCTAAGGTCTTCTATCCTTATTTTTTCATATGTATATTCCTATTACTCCTTCTGATTCTTTTTCTGTCATAAATGGATTTCTTTTCATCACTTGCATCTCTTGCTTAGTGTCAACTCAGTTTTCTATTGCTCTTTTGGTGGAAGGAAGACTTAAAGATCTTCCCTACAACTTTGGACACTATGTGTGCAGCCTGCTGTGAACATTTTAAGAGAAAATGGCAGATCTTTTTAGCCTTTCTCTGTTCTTTTCATCAACAATATTCCCCCAATACCTTGAATTTTATCAAGTATTCTCTCTGGTAAATGTCTGTAAATTTATGTAAATGCCTATCAAGTTAAGGTGTACAACTTAAGGATGATGAAATCCTTGTAATATCATTGGAATATGAACTATAACAATAGTTTTGGGATGCTCATGTGTTTTGTTGTTGTTGTTGTTGTTGTTGTTGTTTAAGAAGCAATGATCTCTCATGGAGGTGTTTCTGAGCCAAATAAGAATGTTCCAACAGTGACAGTAGATAGGACAACTGTCTGGAGATCCATCTTGCAGATGAGTTACTAAATTCTTATCTTTTAGAGAGGTCCTTGAAGTTTCATGAGCCCACCAGCTATTCCAGAGCCTGCCTGGGAATAGTAGTTCATTTTAGTAGAATGAGCTCTGATGAAGAGAAAAATTTTTCCTATGCTCTTCAAAGATTCTCCTGGTTAGTCTAGGAATTAAATTGACATGAGATAGATTAATAGGAGAAAAATAAATTTAATTTTGTGTATATGGGAACCTGACATACATGAGAGGTTCAAAGACAGGTAAAATGAAGTATATTCGACATCCTGAACTAAAAAATGAGATAGGGGCCTGGGGCTTCAAAGGGTAGGAGGGTAATTCACAATGCAATAAGGATGACATTTGGTAATTAAATGTTTGCCTTGACATATGGATGGGTCAGTCAGATAAAATTTACCCCTGGTAATAAGTCTTTTAGGGAAAGACCTGCAATTTAGATTCTTCTAGGTAGTGAAGGGAGGGGGAAAAATTTCTCCTGAGCCCACAGGGTCTCATTCCTTCAGCTCAAAATAGTCCCCATGCTAAAGTGACATATTTTAGGGAAACTTGTTCTGAACTCCTTCAGCTCTAAAGATCATTGTGGCTTACGTGTCCTTGTTGCTTTATCAACTTCAAATGAGCAAGCAAAATTCAATGCCTGGGGGGAAAGAATTGTACCCCAAACACATGTAAACTAGCACAGACATTAGGGATAAGAGGGTTTTCCTGAATCAGAAATAGGCTAATATGCCTATTAGTGACATTAGTTTATAAATAAGAAAATATATCCATAGAATCTAAATGGCCCAAAGTAAAGAAAGCTGTATTTCACACAAGAAGCAAAACAATAAGTAAAATAATTATCTGAAAAGTATGTATACACTGTTTCAAAAAACACAAACCTATTTACATTTAATGATATAATAATTATCATCAATATAGCTTGGGTATTGGGGAACCATAATAAAGGCTTTATTTATTAGCTGGATGAATAATTTTCTTTTCTACTTCTTTTAAAATGTAGAAACATGATCAGAAGAAATATAATTAGAAATCAGAGTGTCCAAATTTTAATGAAGGCTTGAGCAGTTCAGGTTTCTTTCCTACTTAAAAGTATTTTTAAAACGAAAGAGAAGAGAATTCAGAGATGACTTTCCGATATAATTAGCTTTTAACCTGTACTTCTGAAATCTTCTATGGTCTATTGAATATATTATGTAAGTGAATCAAGATAAATAATCTTTTTTCTATAAAAAAGGGGGAGAGGGGCAAAATGCTTAGAAGTCTTGAAATGTGAATTATGCCAATTGGTCCTTAGGGAAATATCTGTCTTAGTTCAAACTGATCTCCTTGGGAAATAGTGAATCTCATTGCTTAATAAGCATAATGAGAACTTTATATAGTACAGAAGCTGTTGTCAAAGAGAATATGGACATGCTACAGATCTTTTAAAGTTACGATTTCTGACAGGAATGAAGACCATACTGGCTGGAGAAAAAAGTCTCTGTGAAACCACATTCTAATCTCTCTTCTTAAGACATAGCTGAATATTTGAAATCTAAACATTTTAAGTTCTCCCTAAAGAATACTATTCTAATTTTACAAAAATTACACTCTGACAAAGAAATGTAAAAACTAATAGAGATGAAGATGCAAACTCCGCTCTCTAAGGCTGAAAACAGTAACTTTAGTTTTGGAAAATCCTGGAAGTTTCAGGATCTTGCTTCATCAATTGACTCAAAATAGACTCAGGGGATGACTTCTAAAGTCTTGAGTGAATAAAGCAGAAAAACTTTGTAAAATACACTATGATCCGGGGGGGGGGGGGGGGGGGGAAAGCTTTCCATTTGGACAAAGTAAGAGCTTTAGATACCTTGCTACTATAAATACTAGCCCAAAGGCATGAATTTTGTATCCACTTCATACTCTTCAAATGAAATCTATTTTGACTTGTACAGAAGTTGGAGCAAAGTGCAAAGGCAATAGAAATGTCGTTGTGAGTTTTGTACATTATAATTTTTGCAGAAAGAGGCTTTTCAATTTCTCTTTCTCCACTTATCCTTGCAGAAATTTAAAGGGTATCTTTGGGGGACAAGAGCCAGAATAAGGAGTGCTAGAGACTCAGAGAACTCAATGCCCAGGAACAGAGGCATTTCTGTTCATGTACATGGACTGTATTACTAATTCTCAGAACAGACTCTGACATCAGTCCTGGGTGGCATAGTCAGTTAGGTGACAAGCTCAGGTCCCAATCTCTGGGTGGTGAGCCCCGTGCTGGGCTCTGCACTCAGCCCAGAGTCTGCTTAAGTTTCTCTCTCCCTCTGTCCCTCCCCACCTTCCTGCACTGGCTCACACACTCTTTCTAAAATAAATAAATAACCCTTTAAGGGAAAAAAAAAAAAAAAAAACCAGACCCTGACAACCCATCCACTTTAGGTCTATGTGGTCAATAATTAACACATGCAATTGCCATTGTAAAGTGTTAGTGACCCCTGCCGCTTTCAAAGATCTGTCCTGTGCATTATAAAGGTATCACTTAAATACATTTGTTTGCAAGGTATATGACAAACAAATGACATGATATCCCTTTGTTGTTTTTTTTAGATTTTATTTATTTATTTGAGAGTGAGAGAGAGTGCACAAGTGGGGGCAGGGGAGAGGGAGAGGCAGAAGCAGACACCCTGCTAAGCAGGGATCCCAAAGCAGGGCTCAATCCCAGGACCCTGAGCCAAAGGCAGATGCTTAACCACCTAAGCCACCCAGGCACCCAACCTGACATCCATTTGAACCAGTGTTGAGTCAGAAACCTGACCATGAAGCTGAGATCCTGAGTTATCCTGTCTCTCACCATCACATTTATTACCAATGCTAACCCTTGCCATCACCTTTTGAACAATGACACTACTAGCACACCTGGTTCTTGCCTTTTAGTTAATTCTCAGAACGCATTTCCCAAGGAACCACGTTTTTGTATATTTCTTTTATTATTCAGATGTTCATGCTTTAGATACATACTGAAACTCACTTGTACACTTTTAGTTACTTCACTTAATTCTGTGCCTTTTGGGGGTGTCAATGCATGAGTAATAAACGAAAGCAATGGTTTCATAACCATATTGGCCCAATTCCCAAACTCTATGGTTACCAGCTATGTGGCAGTGGGAAAACTGTTTATCATCTCTAAGCATCAGTTTGCTTTTCTAGAAAATAGGTATGATAGCATCTATCTCATAAGGTAAGTAATTGGATGGGTTATAAGATAATAACATATATAAACCATTTAACACGGTGCTTGGCACTTGGAGAGTACTCAATTTATATTAAAAAAAAAAAATCTGCTTTTAGTACCTAAGCTACTCTCCAATAGAAAGAAGATGCACTGGGAAATGGTGTTAACTTTTCTACTTCACCACTGAAGTAGACATACAAAACCTCAGATGGTTGAAGCTACAACACATTGATGAGAAAGCTACTCTGATGTGACTATGATCACAACTCCTCAATACAGACCCAGACCAGGTCAGGATTAGAAGACAAATGAGCTGAGTCATGCATGTACAGCAACGGATCCTGACTTTATTCACAATTTAGGTATTTTATTCAATATAAGGGTTTTTTGCATTTATTTTAGATTTTTTAAACACTGAATTAAAATATTATGTATCTCAATTACTGATTATTTTGGTGCCTCCTTAAATTGTATCTCCTAGGCTAATGCCTCTCTCACCTCACCTTGGTGCCAATACTGGCTCCCGAGTCTTCCGTCTCCTCTGTCTTCACATTTAGAATGGTGGGAGTCCTCTTTTCTCTCAAGCTGGCTTTCATCAGTGGATTATGATAGCACCCAGGGTCATTGCTGACTCTTCAGATTCACCATCAGCAATAATTAGCAAATTCTCCTGTGCTATGAAGTTGAATGCAATTTTAGCTCAGTTTATGGGCTTGGTATGAGGCAGTATCCCCGCCCATGCCCACATACCTGAACCCTATTGAGTTATGTAGCAGTGAAAAGGGACTCCCACCTAAGTCTCCAGGACATTCATGAGAAAGAAAGGGGGTCACTGATTTTTGACTCCCCAGAACATTGAAGAATTGATCCAATAGCAAGTTACAAATTATTATCCCATATCCTATGAAAAACTGGACTCAGAATGATAGTAAAAGTAATAAAATATCTAAATTCTGTCCTCAGAGAAGATTAGGCATTTGGAAGAAAACTTACACAATATTTATATAATGCTTTCAATCCCTTAGCATTGTCATAATTCTGATTACCATCATTTCATGTTATCAGCCCCATTTGATAAGATTTTAAAAAATGAGAGACAGAGAGATTTCTTTATAAAGAATTTCTATAGAAATTCAAATCAAAGCTGTAAAATGCATTTACAGTGAGATTAACTTTTACATCTGTGTTTTTTTAGTCCTTTTCTCAGCCTCTGCAATTATATTGCCTGAGATGCTCTCCAATTTCCAACTTAAGAAGAATAAAGGGAATCATAAGGCTTTCACATGGCATGGGTTACACTACCCAGTCTTACCTGCAGTCCTACCAATCTACTCTTGGTCAAGCCAAAGACGTTCATACTGGTCAACTTATAGGGTAACCTACTGTCCTGGTTTCAGCACCAAAAATCAGGCAACCCAGGGAAACCAGGCGGTTAGTCACCCTTGTCACTAACCAGAAATATCCTCCACATTGCAAATGCACATTGATTTTATTTTCTTACTGTTCTTCCTGACTAATTCACTCTTTTAGTGATTTACACAAATTACAATGGTTTAATTTCAGCATTGATATTCAGAATCATCATTACTCTTGGCAAATACTTTGGACTTAGGAGAAGTGATGGGCCTTTGAAATACCAAAGACAATGGGAGAGGTGTGAAAAGTAACTTGTACTTCACTTGTCAGAAAACAATCAATAAATTAATGATGCAAAAAGTTAAAGACACTCTAAATATACATCGTGAAATTCTAATTATAAAACAATCTGCTTAAAACATACATTAGATCAGTTAATGTTGCAGGCTCTCTCCTCATTGCCTGTCTTGCAGGTTAAAACTCACACTCATTTATTCATTCATTTCACATTCATTGACCATCTCTTCTGTGCAATGAACTGTACAGTTGTTGAGACTAAAAAGACAAGACAGTTCAGGTTTATGGCTCAGAAAGGGGGACTAATATAAATGAATTTGTGAAATACCGATGAAGAGGTGCCATAGCCAAAGTCTGTATAGCTGGAAAAAACAAAAATGCAAGGGAAAAGTTGATTTCCAGGAATGTCTGTCCCAAATTGGCCAATACTTTCTGAATTTCAAAGTCTTTTCTAACACTGTGCCTATGAAGTACTCCCTCTGTTTCTGTACATCTCAAAATTTTACATATCCTTCATAGCCAAATGGAAAAGTTCAGGAGGCATATCCCAATCTTCAGTCAAGATTTACTATCCATTTATTTAAAATTCCACAACAATTAAAATTTATTTTAGTATAACATAGTTATGAATGTTTTTATGTTTGGGTTTATATATATTTATGTATATATATTATTTTATTTATTAGAGAGAGAGAAAGAGAGAGGGAGAGAGCATGTGATTAGGGAGAGGCAGAGAGTGTGAGAGAGAGAGAATCTTAAGCACTCAGGCACCTCTTGTTATATATTTTTTAGAAAGATAGTTACCTTACACTACATACAAAATACATTATAAACATTTTAGAGTACTAACTATGTAAAAATCAGAAAAAAAATAGGCAATATTTCTTAATATGGAGACTTTTTGAAGCACTACAGCCATGAAAAAAGGTCATGAAGACAAAATATCAGTTAGAATATCAGTTGCAAGGAAACCTGGGTGGCTCAGTGGATGAGCATCTGCCTTTGGCTCAGGGTGTGATCCTGGGGTCCTGCGATTGAGTCCTACATCAAGCTTCCCATGGGAAGCCTGCTCCTCCTCCTGCCTATGTCTTTGCCTCTCTCTGTGTCTCT
Organism: Canis aureus; assembly: GCF_053574225.1. Taxonomy (NCBI): domain Eukaryota; kingdom Metazoa; phylum Chordata; class Mammalia; order Carnivora; family Canidae; genus Canis; species Canis aureus. The sequence goes on along the minus strand of NC_135640.1, from coordinate 29,420,288 downwards.
GAAAAGAGATAGACTCACTTTCTCTTGTTCCTGTGACAAAAGTCCAACAAGAGAAACAATAGCATCTGTTGCTATCAGCTGTCACCATAGCATAACTAACATGGCCACTCCTGCCTCATCACAAGAATGGTACAGAAGCATGAGTGGGAAGCAGTTTCCAAAAAGAAGAGAAAGAGTAACTATTTTCACCATAAAAAGATAGGTTGAATTACATAAAAATATAAAACTTTCATAATCAGAAAAAGAAGCCAAATAAAATTAAAGGCATAGCAAAACTTTCATAATTAGAAAAAAATGTTAAATAAAATTAAAGGCATAGTAGACTAGAGAAAATATCAGAAAGAATTATGGGAAGATAATTTCCTTCCTTAATGCATAAATGCAAAAGATAAATATAGATACCCCATTCAAAATGGGCAAGGATGGTGGAAAGGGAGGTGGGCGGGGGGTGAGGTGACTGTGTGATGAGCACTGAGGGGGGCACTTGATGGGATGAGCACTGGATGTTATGCTATATGTTGGCAAATTGAACTCCAAAAAAAAATTTTTTTAAATAAAAATAAAAATAAATAAAATAAAAATAAATTTAAGAATGGGCAAGGATAAGAATGGGCAAAAGAACAAACACAATGAAATACAACAGGACATTTCAAGAAAATGTTCAGCTTCATTAATAGTCAATGAAATGTGAATGTAAATAACCATCAATTGCAAAGGTTTTGCCTAGGGAATTGATTTCTTTTTATTTACAATGCCTAAAAATTCAGAGAAATGTGCACTTTTATGTACTCATGGTAGGCATGTAAATTGATGCAATCTTTCTTGAGGATGATTGAGTAATATACATCAAAATCTTTAAAATTAAAATCGATGCAATCTTTCTTGAGGATGATTGGGTAATATACATCAAAATCTTTAAAATTAACATATTACTAAACCATGAATTTCATATAAAAGAATTGAAGAAATAGATAAAGGAGGAAATATTATTATTATTTTTTTAAGATTTTATTTACTTATTCATAGAGACACAGAGAGAGAGAGAGGCAGAGATACAGGCAGAGGGAGAAGCAGGCTCCATACAAGGAGCCCGACGTGGGACTCGATCTTGGGTCTCCAGGATCAGGGACTCGATCCCGGGTCTCCAGGATCACACCCTGGGCTGCAGGCAGCGCTATAAACCGCTGTGCCACCAGGGCTGCCCGGAAGGAAATATTTTTCCACAAGGATATACTTACTGAAACATTTATCTTTGATAGTAAAGAATTGGAAATAAAGATGTCTAACAATAGAGCTTTCTAAATAAACTTTTGTTTTTGAGATGGAACATTATGCATCACTAAAATTATATTTAATCAATATTAAATAACACTAAGAGAAAAAGCACAAAATACATTTTATATGCAATATGGTTCTACTATAGATCCACATACTACACATACACACACACAAAAAAAAACATTAAAAGAAAATACAACTAAATTTTGATATTGTTAACTCTGAGTGGTGGAGATTTAAATTATAGTTTTTTCTCCTTTTCTGTATATTCTAAATTTTTAATAATGCAATTAAGCTGCTTTCTTTTAAATTAGAAAAAATAAAGAAACTTCAAATTTTGAAATTAAAAAAATTAAAATTAGGGATCCCTGGGTGGCGCAGTGGTTTGGCGCCTGCCTTTGGCCCAGGGCGTGATCCTGGAGACCCGGGATCGAATCCCACGTAGGGCTCCCGGTGCATGGAGCCTGCTTCTCCCTCTGCCTGTGTCTCTGCCTCTCTCTCCCTCTCTCTGTGTGACTATCATAAATAAATAAAAAATTTTAAAAAAATAATAATAAAAAAATAAAAATTTAAAAAAATAAAATTAAAAAATGACTAATTTTTAAGTCAATGAAGAAAAATGCATTACTTTAAAAAAATCTATAAAGTAACAAAAATGCAAAAACGTCTTTTAAAATGTGTGAAATACAGCCAAAGCTGTGTGAAGATATAAATATGCAAAACCAAATGCTTTAATAAATAAAAAATACAGATACACTTATAAATTTTCAACAGTTAAAATGAAAGAAAGTAAAATTTAAGTGTAAGAAGAGATACACAAATGTCACACCAGTAATATTCTTCAATTTTTCAAAAAGGGCTAACAAATTGATTTCTTGGCATAATCCTAAGAGAGGGGTTACTGCTGCCTTATACTAGGTATTTTTCATGATTTTGCCCGACAAAATAGTATGAAAATCAATATACTTGACATGCAGGCTCATATTTTAAAAACTGGTAAGCTCAAAAGAACACTGATATAATTATATCATGGCTTATGCCTTTAATTCAAGTATGGCCAATGCAAAGTGAAACAGGGATGGTGGATATTTAGAGATGAACACATTATGAGAAAACTCAACAAAAAACATAAAATTAAGTATTTAATTATAGTCCAGGAAGGCTAGTGGATGTAGATACACACAGAAAAATACAATCAATTGCAATTACACCTGTTAATTATTCCGCAGTGAGGTTGGGGAATAATACATAATCACTAATAACCAAAAATACATATCATAAAATATAAAACTCAACTGTCGAATAAAACCCTCTAAAATACATAGGAAAATATATTAATGTGTAACCTGTTTCTGAAAACTATAAAATAAAACTAATATATGTAAATATCTTGATATAAATGCCCATGTTCTTAGAAAGATGGGTGGTTTTTTATACTTCCAAAAAATAATTTGTCGATTTAATGATATTCTCAAAAGAATTTCAACAAATAAATAGGCAAAAATTTTTAATAAAATCTTATATAAGAGATATTTATACAAGAGATATATAAGTAATCTAGGAAGGCGTGTCCATTTGCCCTGAAAGCATTAAAACTAGTATTCACACAGTATAATGCTGGAGTGTACATAGGCAGAAAGGTCAACATAACAGAATAGTCAGGAACCTAAATTATGTACTAACTCAGTATGTGACGAAGGTGGTAAAACACATCAGTAGGTAATTACATATATCACTAGGTAATTATATATATATAGCATAATTATATTAGCTTTCCCCTAATAGTACACGCTAGAATAAATTTCAAAAGAACGAAATAACTAATTATAAAAAAGTAAAAATCTTCTTTGAAATCCTAAGAGTAATTATGTATGTGAATATTTATCAATTTGGTGGATAGAGGAGAAACTTCTAATCATAAATTTTCCAACAGTTCCACTGGGTTAGATTCCGTTACTGTAACAAATGACTTCCTCCGAACAGAACAGAAGCTTTAAATAATCAAAACCCCTAATCAAAGGGGCTTTCTTGCTAATGGCCATAGTGAGCTTGTTATAGGCTCTGCTCTCAAGTCATCCCTCTGGATCCCAGGCCACGGGAGCGACTGTTACCTATATTGTCCCAGTCACTGAGAGGGAAATGAAAAAAAGCTCTGAAAGTTGTCCTGGTGGCAGTTAAGCCCTCTGTCCAGGAAGTGACATAGGTAACTTTTGCTCACAATTCAATGGCCAGAACTAGTCACCTAGCCCCATCCAGCCCCAAGTTAGGCTTATAATTTCTTCATAACATTCAGAGGGAAAGAACCAGAAATATTAGTAACTGCTACAGATGTTTCATGATTCAAGGAGAAAAAAATCAATATATTTGACATTATAAAAATTTAAACATTTCTCTGCCTAAAAATCTAATCAGCATTAAAAGCTGAATAATAAATAAAAAACAATATTTGCAATAAAAATGTCAAAGGCCTTAAATCCTTATAACTAAGAGAGTAACTTACATCAATAACAAAAAACAATTATGTCTCAAAATATAAAAAGGGCACAGAACAGGAACAAGTTATTTAAAATTACAGACCTACAAATAGGTAGTAAATAAGTCTTAAAAATTAAATTCATCCATATTCAAAGACATGCATATTAAAGCAATAATAAATACTTTCTGCTACAAACTAAATTTAAAACCATACAGATTGTCTTTCATGAATAAATAAATAAAACTTATACAGATTGTCTTTCATGAATAAATAAATAAAACTTTTTTAAAAATATAGTTAAAAAAATAAAATAAATAAAATAAATAAAACCATACAGATTTTTGGGAAGTGGCAGTTCAGTTGGACATTTCTACACAGTGGATACAAAGTACTTACACAAGTCAGCTTTCTCTTCTGCATGGCATGGAGGTTTAGCATCACTAAACAAAAGTTTACATGGTTTATAACTTAAGACCTAATAAATACATTTCAAAGTATTTTTGTTTCTACTGGCAAAATCACAGAAGCACCAAACATCAGTCATAATAGGATTTATAATGGTGAAGAATCAGTAACAACTTACTAAAAAAAAAAAAAAAAAAAAAAAAAAGTTGATTAAGTAAGCTATGATATATCCAATGAAATATTACACAACCATTAAAAATAAGACTTGTTTTCAGGGGGAGATGCCTATGGTATAGTGTCATGTGAAAATGCCAGGGGATAATAAGATAGTATCATCTTAATTTTTTTCAAAGAGAATTCAGATATACATAGGAATAGAATGGAGGAAAAATCACCAAAGTATTAATGATAATTGTTTTACATTGGAGTGATTATATTTCATTGTGTTTCCCTTTCTTTCAACTTTTTGCCCAATTAATATGTTTTTAAAAACAAAATTATTTAGGAAAAAAAACAATGTTTATTTGCATAGCAGGCAGTGGTATCCATCATGAGAGTTCACAGAGTACAACATATTTAAAAATATAGGTAAATAAGTAACAAAGAGAATTTCCAGAGAAAATTTCCAGAGCCTAATACTTTTGAAATAAGTGATGCATGCTTTCCAAAGTTCCTACTAGTGGCATTCAATACATAGATCCCTCTGTGACATAACATTTAACTGTGCCTTACTTTTTAAATCAACTTGTAGCTTTCCTGGATACATGTCATAGTCAAGTTTATCTCTCTTCAACTGGGACCCAGATGTTTCACAAAAAGATTTTCTCTGAGAAGTACCTTCATAGAGCTTTACTCACTATGTCAATGCAAACTGTTTATTTTATAGTGTTGGACCTTAGAACGTGACTATGAGCAAATCTAAGAGGGTATTCTCCACTCAAATACCTTCTGGACTAGCCTACTTGAACGATAGTAAATACAGAATCTCAATTTGAGACTTTTTAAAGGAAAGGGGTCATAGAAAACATGTGAGCATTTAAACCAGACCCCTTAACTTTTTGTGATATTCTAAAGCACTATTGTTGCCTCGTTCACCATTTTGTACAATTTTTAAGTCAGTAAACAAAAAATTGTCTATATTTTTGAGATAAATATACATAGAGGTTAAAAAACTAATAGAAAATAATAAGAAAGAAAAAATGTAGCAAAGGACTTTGCATTTAAAATATTTACATTGGGACACCTGGGTAGTTCAGTGGTTGAGCATCGTGCCTTTGGCTCAGGGCATGATCCCTGGATCCCGGGATCAAATCCCACATCAGGCTTCCCATAAAGAGCCTGCTTCTCCCTCTGCCTATGTCTCTGCCTCTCTCTCTCTCTCTCTCTCTCTCTGTCTCATGAATAAATAAATAAAATCTTAAAATAAAATCAAAGAAAATATGGACATTAAAAATAATAAAATAAATAAAATATTTACATTAAATGTCAAGGACTTTCATTCCATCCACAACATATCTTTGAAATGATTGATTAAAAGATGACTTTTCCTAGGGCACCTGGGTGGCTCAGTCATTGAGCATCTGACTCTTGATTTTGACAGGTCATGATCTCAAAGTCCCGGGAGCAAGCCCGGAGTGGGGTCTGCATTCAAGTGGGAATCTGTTTGATTTTCTCTCCCTCTGCCCCTCCCCCCTCACATGTGCTTTCTCTCTCTAATAAATAAATCTTTAAAAATAAGTAAATAAAAAAAGATTACTTTTTCATGAAATACAGACCATCTTTATGCTTATATTATTTTTTAAAATGGAGAAAAAGAAGTAGAAATCGATGTTATAAATCTAATACTGATTTTTCAAAAAACAGTGTCATAATCAGAAGGTTTTTTTTTTTTCTGATCAAGAATCTGGGGTCCAACTTTTCCTTACGATGAGCATCAAAACAATATTTAAGACTGCAAATTATTTTTGTCAGTCCCAAAGAAAGCAGGTCATTGGATCAAATTTTTCAAAATGTGTGTTTCTCAGGATAGAAATTCTACTGCATACCCCAGTTACAAGGAAAACTGTCCTATCATTGAATGAATGAGAAACCATGGACTAACCAGAGTCAGACTGCTTTTTTATTGTAGTATTTCTGAGAGATTCATATGTTCTTGTGCAGTGTGGATTTCCAAAAAGAAATGATCCTAAGCAATGTTTCCTAATCATACTTGACCACTGAACTTCCTTTTGGGCGTAGCATCTCATGGGTGACTTCTGTGCACACACACTGGTAAACACTGCTCTGTCAGAGCAGTGAACTTCCATTTGTTCTGGCTTCAGACAACAGTTCTCATCTTTAGTAGCAATATTTCCTTTTTCAGTAACGAGAAATTTCAGCTTGAGAAGTAGAAATGGGGGGAAGAAAACTAGACAGTTGTGATGAAGTGTATTATATGGCTTCCTTAGGACTATAAGTTGTGAACTTGGCCTATTCCATTCATTCAATAAGTAGAAAATGATGTTTAGTATGAATATGTGCCATTTAAATGAGGTGTTACAAGCTTAAAATCTAACCACTCTCAAAGACATGAGAGCGATCACAGAATTTCATAAAAGTAACTTCGGCATGACTCTTTTTGCAATATTTCTGGTTCCTGCCTGAAATCTGCAGTTGAATAGGAGATGAGCCATTCCTCCAAGGCTCTAAGGTGCTGGCAGCCTGAGGAAAGTGAGCCTTTAAGAAAGAGTCAGCATTTAGAAAGACCTTGGGGACCAAGGGACAAAGGGATCAATCACTGCCAACAGGGCAGAAAGAGGGAAGTCAGGCAGTCTCTACAAGCCTCAAGAACCTCCTCTTTCTCCTCAATGCTCTCATAAGCCTCTCTGTCTTGGCAGAGCATCCTACTTCATCAGGCAGGGTTTAAAGGCACAAGGAAGAGACTCACTCAACCCAACTGAATGGTCATTTTGGGGGGACATTGAATTCATGTCCAAATGAATTGGACATGCCCAAATCAAGACATTTAGTCCTGTCAGAAGGCAAGAGTTAATAAACGTCATCTCTACCCTCAACGAACAGTTAGGCTCCTGACTTACGATAATTTTACACCAGAATGAATCCCCCAATTATGCACTAGATTATGTTATCTGAAGAGAAGGAAGAGTTCACCTCTGGAGCCTGAAGAATCAGAAAACAGTTCATGTTGGAGGGAACAGAGTGGGTTTCTTATTCTGTTATGAAATAATTGACCGCTGTACATAGTTTCCTTTTCTGTAACTTCTCACCATTTGACTGGAAGCTCTGATGGCATGAACCACATGCTTCCATCTTTGTATCCTCCGCTGTTGCCAGAATAATCATAGATATTAATAGATGGCCAAAAATATTTGATGAACTGAATTAAATTGAATATTGACTATCACTAGAATAGAGTACTTTTGGCTTTGGATATATTATTTTTCTTTTTTAATGTGCAACTCCAACTTATTAAGAAAAACTACTGGCAGCATGTGCTAAGCTGCCCATAACCCATAATCTTTCCCTTAACTGACCTTTCCCATGACTGCTACCATCTGAGGCATCTCAGGGATTCCTTACTCTGAGACATATTTTCTTCCTCCTTAAATGTCATTCCTACTGATTTTATGTAGCTCTCGTTGAGACATCACAGAGAGTTTGGATATTATTATTGAATTGGGGGTGACATCAAACCCCATCCCTCCTCTTCAAAGGACACCAATATCTGAAGAAACATGTATAAAGTTTGTCCAACACCCAGACCACTGAGGCTGTCCTTACCCTCACCTTTGTCCTTAATCAGGACGTCGTGAAAGGTAAAAATTTGGGTACCTCTTGTCCATTCATTCTCCACTAGGTCAAAGTACAGCTGCTTCCCATCCAAATTCACCTTGCATGAAATCTTTACCAAGGCTAAATCAGTCTCCAAAAGTAAAACAAGAACAGGTGAGCTGAGTGGGGAAGAGAGTATTATCTAAGGGAATCTTAGAATTTAAATGGGTAGCCTTGAAATTAAAGGTGCAGTAAATATAGGCTTAAAGTAAATTGCTTATGATGTAATAAACTAGAATTATGGATGTGGCAATAAAGAGAGGCAATATAATACTGTATATTTAAGGAGCAGCCATCAGCAAACAAATAGATCAAATTGCCATCTTGTTTTCTGTTGATAGCTTCTGGAATGGTTATTATTCCACAGGAATGCAAAACAGGAGTCGACACTACTGAAGCTTTCCATTTCTTGATTGCCAGCTAATAGTTTTACCCTTTTTTCCTGTATGACCTCACACTTTGTCGCAATGGGCACACAACAGCTAGTTAAGGCAGGAAGCGAGGTTTATTAGGATTTGTGTAATAATAAATGTTGGCCCTGTCATATTAAGGCTAAGACAGAAAAACAGAATAAACAAAGAAACTCAGTGTGTTGTGTAGTAGTTTGTTGCTTTATTTGCAAAATCACATCAGAGAGCTAAAGACTGTTAATTGAAATATTAAATAAAATAACATTTTACAAAGGGGAAAAAAATAGTAATTAAGAGCATTCACTACCGAGATTTTCTTGAGGTAGTTGTGATACCGTTTTGGTTTCCTAGGGCTGCTGTAACAAATGACAACAAAGTGTGTGCCTTAAAACAATAGAAATCTATTCTAAAAAAAAAGAAAAAAGAAAAAGAAAAAGAAAAAGAAATCTACTCTCTCACAGTTCTCTAGCCCAGAAGTCCAAAATCAAGTTGTTAACAGGGTCCAGCTTCCCCTGAAGGCTCCAGGAAAGATTGAGTTCTTTGCCTCCTCCATCTGTGGTGGTTCCAGACAGTCCTTGGTTTCTGACTGTATCATTCCAATTTCTGCCACTCTCCATCTACTCTTGCTCTTAGATGATGTCAATCCAGTCTTATGGCTTTAAATACTACCTAAGCATAACCTTCAGTGTTGATTCCCAAATTTCTATCTCTAGACCAGACCTCTCCTACAAAATGCAGACTAGTAAAGGTGGCTTCCTAGTTGACATCTCCACTTGGATTTGTAACAAGCAGCACACAGTAGTCATGCTCCAAATCAAGCACCACCCGCTTATTCATCTCAGTGAATGTCAAAAGCTTGATGTCACTCTTGACTCTCTTCTTCTTCACTTACAATTGATCAGCAAATCCTGCCAGCTCTGTCTTCATTTTTTTTTTTTTAAATTTGGTCACTTTTTGCCATATCCCAACACTACTAATCTATACCAAACTGTCATCATCAGTTACCCGGATTATCACAGTGCCTATGGTTATAGTTACCTTATACTGTAGAGGCTTTGGTAGCAAATCTCTGCTTTCTCTCATGCTCCTCTCCCTCTTCAGTCCATTCATAGTACAGAAAACTGGGTGAATTTTAAGAACCCAGTGCCATGTGTGTCTTCTTTGCTCTCACACGACTACCATATTCACAACTCTTCTGACATTACTGGTCACCAAATGGGTGGGAGTTTTCCCACACCAAGCAATTCTCTGTGACATCGTCCTACAGTTTATCTCAATTTTGAAACTACCTACCTGGAGATAGTGTTAGATTTCACAGGATAAGACCTCAATCCCATGAGACTGTCCTGCCGCTTCAGATACCAATAACTAGTAGGTCCCCAGGTTACCCACCACTACTGTCTGATTCAGTTGCAGATCAGAGGTTTCCAGGACTTCCTCCTTCTTGGGTTTGATTATTTGTTAGAGCAGCTCACAGAACTCAAGGAAACACTTATATTTGTCAGTTTATTAAAGGATACAGATGAAAACCAGATGAAAAGAAACATAGGGCAAGGTTTAGGAGGGTACCAAGCACAGGAGCTTCTGTTCCCATGGAGTTGAGGTATGTCAGCCTCCCCATTTGTGGATATTTTCACTAACCTGGAAGCTCTTTGAACTCCACCCTCCCGGCCTTTTATGGATGCTTCATTACATAAGCATGATTGATTCACTCATTGGCCACTAACAGTTAGTTCCACCTCTAGCTTCTCTCCCCATCTTGGTGGTCAGAGGGTAGAACTGAGAGTTTTCAACTCTCTGATCACATGGTTGCTTCTCTGGACAACCAGCCCCCATCCTTAGGACCCCCAAATCACCTCACCAACATGACGAAAGACAACTTTGATGGAAAAGTTTAGAAACCACTACTTTGGGTTTACCTTAGGTATCCTTGCAAACAGTCCAGCAGGAAATTCCAAGCGCTTTAGGAGCTCTGCACCAAAAAAGAGCATGAAGACCAATATATATTTCTTCTTATAAGTCTTGGTGTCACATAGGGTGATCCTCTTGAAATATGCCATTTCCCTACTCTACTGGAAACCCTCCAGTGATTGCCCATGTCACTCAGAATAAAATCCAGGGTCCTATTATGGCCTATAAGGTCCTCTGTGATATGCTCCAATCCACCCCCATCACTACCCTAAGCTCATTTTCTACCAGTCCAGACCAGGCTCACCCACTTTCATCCTCATTGCTCCACAAAATTAACACCAGGCAGTTCCCACCTTAGAACATTTGTCCCTTCTGACTGGAATTCTCCTCTCTCAATATCTTCAAAGCAGTTTCCTCACTCTCTGCAGGTTTTTACTTCAAAGTTACTCTCTTCATGAAATCTCTCCTGGCCTCCTACCCTAGCATGTCAACACCCTTCTTCCTGTTCATGATCAGCTCCCCTTCTAGCATGTAAGCTCCAAAAGTTAGATTTCTGTCTATTCTGTTTACTGTTGCATCCCCAGTGCCAAGTACAGTGTCTGGCTCATAGGAAGCAGGCATTTTATAAATAAATAGTTAAATGAGTGAATGAATTAATAAATGAACGCATGAGATCTTCAGTAAAGTCATAGATATACACAATCAGTTGAAGTAAAACAAAAAAAATACATCTAAATACATGCATAGTTTTATTACATTTCTGAATGGTATTATTGTAAATATATTATTGGAATACATTCACCACTACAAAGTCAAGTCAGAACAGTGTATTCCGTTTACAGGAATGATATTCAATGCTATTATTTTCATGGTTTTCTTCTTTTTCATCACCAAATGAGATGGATTCCCTGGCACAATGGAGCTTTGTTTTTCTTAAATTCCTTTTGGGAAGAAGGGGGTACATCTCATATTTCCCACCCATTATCCAGCACAGGCTCTACCTAGAGAGAGCAGGGGTGGAAACAGCAGGCAATAGTAGAACTGCTTTTCTTTACATTATGTGGCTGTAACAGGGCCTCAATTTCTACCACGTTATACTCACACCGACTTTGATTGTGATACCTCCCTCCTTTATGGAAAGCTAGTGACTGCCCAGTTCTCTTTTGTCAAGGTTAAACACAGCTTTTGTCAGGAAAAACACATACATACTCCGGAGTCATGCCAAATAAATGCTAGTTGAACTGAATTAAAATGTTGTCAGCATAAAGTGAGGGAAAGGTCTTTGGATAAAGATGGTGACTTGAAAGCACATTAAGAAGCAGGTTAGAAAGTATTCTTGGAACCTGAAAAAAATCAATCGATCAATCAATCAATGGGACCTAGAGCCAAGCTGAGTTCTTTTCAAATACAGATGATTTCTGGACTCTGCCCCTTGACATTATGATTGTGTACAAATGGAATAGGGTCAAGGAAAAGTTTGGAAACCATTTCTGTGTGTTTACCTTAACCATTCTTGCAAACAGCCCAGCATTCAATCTTAACCTTGACTAAGTACTGCCTTCTGCCTATAACGATCATGTTTTTGACCCAACAGTTGGTGGGTTTGTGATTATGACAAAATTGCCTTGGAAGTCTAGATGCAATTATGTGATGCAAACCAGAAGTTCTCATTTTTTCTCCTCCCCCGCCCCCCGCATACTCACTACTATCCCTTATTGAAGGCAACATGTTACCTTTGCACGACGTAGCCATGTCTGATTTCCATCTATGTCTAGTGGTCATAAAATGAAATTTTCTGTCTTGATGTGAACTTGTTGGTGCAAGAATCTAGAGACAGAAACACACTTGTGGTGATGGAACTCTGCTACCTAATTCTGTATTAAAATCTCAAGTGAGTTTTTCTCTGCTTACCTTAAACCACTGTACCATAAGTTTAGAATCCTGTTGGAAGAGAATTTTACATGCATAGATATGATTTCCATTGAAATTGTCCATTCCAATTTCAAAGTCCTTGTGGTAAAAAAAGAAGAAGAGGAAAAAGAAGATCTTAGCTTGGGCTGCTAATAGGAGTCTCGCAGACCTGATGGCTTAAACAACAGACACTTATTTCACATAGTTCTGGAGGCTAAGAAATCTAAGTCAAGGATTGGCAAAGTTGGTGTCTGGTGAGCACCTGTATCCTGGCTTGTAGACAGCTGTCTTCTCTTCTACTTGTCTTCTTCTATGGAAGAGTGAGAGAGAGAAAGAGAGAGGCATTGAGCTTAGAAGAAAAGGGCAAGGGGGTGAGGGAGAGGGAGGGGAACCACAGAAAAGAAAGAGGAACAGAAGGAGGAACCTGGTAGGAATTCCTCTTCTTGAAATCAGGGGACCCAAGAGTACAAATGACTGAAGCTAGAAGTTGACCACATGGAGAGCCTCAAAGACTTGAAATGTCTCATTGAGAAGCCCACACCCACAGATTTTAAAAAGTCATGCATGCTTTCCTCTACTTGTATCAAAGACTCTGCAATTCAGTGTTGTCAAATCTGAAGCTATGAGGAGGAGAGAGGAAGTGACTAATACTTATGAGACTGTTCCCTTAGGATGAACTGGAATGGCTCCCATCAATAACTGTCCTGTCTCTATCAGATTTCACTTTCCTGCTACTTTCTCAGCCCTCTATATGCCTCACTTTGCTGCAGGTTCTTGGTATTCAGCAACAGCCCTTCCTAAGGGAAAAAAGGAGAGTGTGATGGGGTGTTGAACTAACGACAACATTTTTAACGCTTGTTTGATGCCAGAAAGAAAGAAAATTGCCCCAAAACGACACCTACACACTACATACACACATAATAAAAACACATATCATTCTCGTAAACTCAGGAACATTCAGCTTTATGTAAATAAAAGACAACTATATATCAAAGGAACAATTTGGAGGTGAACAGGAAAGTGCTAATTCCTCTTTATCCATGTGTGATAATACTAACTCATTTCTGGGGGATGATTGAGTTTTCAGGGCACCATTCTTCTCTCATAACATTTCCTTTACAACGAAATCCTCTAAGGTAAGCAAGGAAGCATTACTAACCCACACTTAGAGATGAAGGACATCAGAAATAATTTGATAAAGTGAAAATACACATACATAAATCAGTTATATATAGTTCTCTATGTAATAAATAATCATGTGAGCTAATTCCTTACAATAAATATTTTTAACATATATACTACATGATAATGTTAGTATCATATAATAGGTATTTTAAAAATCTATGTATAGATTGGAGAATCAAACACCTGAGTTTGTCACTAACAAAGATTGGGGACTTTGAATAAACTAGGCAAAGTGTACGATCTCTCAGTTCACCTTTTCAGGTATAAAAACAGAATTGTTTTTACAATTGGAATGTTATACATGGAATGTTATAAGGCTTAAGTAAAATATTATCAAAGAGCTATTCCATAGTAACTTTCTTCTCAATATTTAAAATTCTTAAAGAGGAAAAAGATGGGCCAAGGTCCAAAGTTCAGAATTTCTGATTCCCATTCTGATGTGTATTCCCTCCTACCAGACTGCCTATGCATTTGAGAGGTGCTTACATTTGAGCTAATGACTGATTTTCTCCTAAATAGTTGTAGGCTGAGCATCTTCACTGACTGATCTCCATAAGAATGGTGATTCTGAATAAGACACATTCTCTCTTCCTAAGAGTTCTCACCCAGTGCGTGAGGAGATAAACAAAACTTTTTTAATGCTAATAATTATGGTGGAAGCCCTAACACCAAAGAATCTCTGAACCTAAGTCTGGGCTATTCTAATTGTGGGTCAGCTTGACATCTATCTTCTTCTATTATCTGAGCTTACCACCTCACTCTGAAGCATCCACTTAACAGTTCTGAGGGAAATTACAAGTCTACCCCCAAAGGAGCTGCTTACCCCTGTCTGAGAAAAAGCAAACAAATAAACAAAGTCACTTACAAGCAAACTTTTTCCTAACATGCATTTCAGAAAAAATGTCCAGTAGGAATCTGCAGGTAAAAGTTAACATGGTCTCCTACCATGGTCACGCAGTGTTCAACTCTGGTCTCTCCGAGAACAGGGAAATGATCTCTGCGTGAATATCTCCTATCGTCAGCTCAAAAGCCAGAAACATATCCAAAGAAAGCCACAGTAATCCTGCACAAACTTGCTCAGCTTTTGTAACCTGACATTGTAATTGATTATTTAATAGAGAAAACCAGTTGAGCAAGAAATTGCAAAATAATAATAATTTTATAATTAATAAAAATTATAGATGTGCATTTGTTTACCATCTTTCAAAATAGAATCAAAGTCATTCCTTGAATTAGAGTTTGCCAATTGGAGTTCTTTTCTAAAAATACACATAGATCATACAGGTGCCTGTGCCATTTATTTGGGATTTGCAGTTTTTTATTTTTCTTTCTTCTTCTTCTTCTTCTTCTTCTTCTTCTTCTTCTTCTTCTTCTTCTTCTTCTTCTTCTTCTTTTTTGAGTGTAGAGAGAACTTGCAAATCAATCTGGCATATACAAGCAAAGTAAGAGCTGAATTCTCCGATGAGGCTTTGAGCACTGGTATTTTGTACTGCTGCTTGTTTGGAGATCTTCCCATTTGAGATACCAAAGGTTTAGTGCATGTTCTCTCTTAGGGGAGCAACACATTTCTCTGGAGATAAGATGCAGGATGGCTTTGAGGCGAGACCAAACAGTTTCTCAAAACAAAACAAACAACCGTTCTTTAAATCTGCCCGTGCACTTTGGAAGGTACTAGAATATGACCCCAGAATTCTGGGCCATAAGAAAAGAAGAAATGTTTTCATTTTGAAAAATTTAAGTGTATGTGTGTCTCATTTTGACCCCACTCAACTTTCTGACTGATTTCTCTGGAGTCGAAAAGGTCTGCTTTTGAATCGAAAGAGCTTCATTCTGAGGAAGGATGGTCCTGCCAGATACAGCTCAAATTATGTTGAGGTCAACCACAGTGTGATTCATGTCCCAACTGCAGGAAATCACCCTCCACCACGTTGTCAGTTTTATTTGACATGATACTAAATATTTGGAATACATTGGCCATCTGAGAGGTAACATACAGTCCAACTTTGGCTTTAAAATTTTAGGCATACAAATAAAGACCAGTTTATGCACAGGTGACAAGCGCTGATACATTTTAACATTGGGTTGTGGATCTGTTCTGACCATCACTCCATTTATTGGGGGGGGGGGGGCTTTTGTTTGAATCTCTTATATTCATCTTAAAATACGGCACAATGATGTGACTAATGCATCCCTTTTGCTATTGCAGGAGGCATTTTTGAAACTGTGGAAAATGAACCCGTTAATGTCGAAGAATTAGCATTCAAGTTCGCAGTCACCAGCATTAACAGAAATCGAACCCTGATGCCTAACACTACGTTAACCTACGACATCCAGAGAATTAACCTTTTTGATAGTTTTGAAGCCTCGCGGAGAGGTAACTATTTTCACATTTTTAAAAGCTTTTTTGGGTGATGTGTCTGCCCTACAAGTCACCTTTTTTGCTACCTGCACTTTTTCAGAGTGGACATTTTTGTGTAAATGGGTTGCAGGAAATCTCGGTCCTTGATGTCACTGTCCAGTGCAATCTGAACCATCCTAATGGATGTTGCCTAGCTATGTTTTCTGGGCCATTCTGATTAGCTCACCCTTCAGTGCCCTCTACTCTATGATTAACCGGTTCAGCTGTGAATGGAAAATGTCAGGCTTGATCTGTTTTTCCTTCCTGAGGCTGAGATACCACCATGAAATTGTACAGTGCAGTCAAATAAAACTTTGTGGAAGGTCATATGCACCGAGCATGTGGAAATGCCCACAGCACGCATAACTCACATCCTGAATTTTAACAGGTTGTAAACTACTGGGTTTACGTAGCATCTCCTAAGCTTTTTTTTTTTTTTTTTTTTTACTCTTTTCCACAAAATCATAGAAATATAAAAAGTAAACCAATGAAACAATCTCTGCATTTTTTTTCTGATTCTCTTTCTCTTCTGAATAGAAGACAAAGTCCTACGAAATAATCCAATTTAGATATAGGCCAGGTTTCAAAGTTTCTCATGAAAGAGCCATTGGGATTGCGAAGCTTGCTTAGACATCCCCTGAACACTTCTAAGACAACTCTGAAGCACAGCCACATTCAATACACCTGAAACTCAGCCTCTAACCAAGGAGGTATTGAGACTCCATGCAGGTGTTTGTATGGAAACCAACGCTGCCCCGCACCCCCAAGTGTGTGGGGGGTGGGGGCTCTTTCCCTCATAGAGGAATGTTTTGCCCATTAAACACACACAAATAAATGGAATGTAATGAACACCATTTTTATGTCAATTGTCAAGTAACTAATATTGGTTGTTTCCACATAGAATTAACTCAGGACCATCAGATGTGTGTCCTTACACACTCTTCTGCAGGATTCTTAGTGTACTTTATAAACAAAAGGTAAAAGTTGTTTTCCAAAGGGTTCAGATGAAAAGCATATAGTATAATGGTTCTTTTTTTTCTTTAATCTATGGTATGACTATAGTGTAAGTACGTTTTCTTTTTAAAGCTGGATAGAGTTGCAGATACTACATAAGTCAGAGTTGTCTATGAACAAATAATAAAAACGAGTACTCATATAGCACTTCAAAATCATCTTTACGTGAATTATTTCTATGGGTGAGATCTCTTTCTCTGCCTCTCTCTGTCTCTCATCTCTTTCTATTTTTGTCTTTCTCTATGTCTACGTCTCTGTCTCTCTTTCTCTCTCTGTCCTGTCTCTCCGTCACACACACACACAAACATTGCTGAGCAAATATCTTAGAAAGGCAAACATATTTACAACGATACTTCAACCCACATAGAAGTGAAAGCTTTTTTTGTGGTCTCGAGTACCTGTCATACTTGTAAATTAAACACCCCCAATGCTTCTTAAAACTGGTAATTTTCCGGCAAACAGAATTCAAAAAAATTGATTTTCTGTCATGTCATATTAGCATCCCAGAGCTACATATTAGCGGGAATCTCAATCCATTGCCCATGTTAGACAAAACAACAATTCATATACTCTCATGCTCTCATTTTATCTTACCAGTGAAAACATATCCAGAAAATAAGCTTCTGAAGGCAATGGCAATTTACACTTACTGCACTTAATGCAGAAAATTATGTCTTCATATCTCAAGTAGAAATTTGGTACCAAAGAGCAGTCTCAGAAAGTTTTCCTTGTGAATGACTGTCAACATTTTCAATTACATAGATATTTACAATATGGCTTTCAAAACTTTATTATTTTTTCTCTCTAAATCAAGTCAGATAATTTTGACAAATTATATCTATATAGTTTTACTACTTATAAATTTTGTTATTACTTAATCCAAATATTTAATTATTATCTCTTGGCAGTTCCAAATTCTTTTAAATTAGTATTCAAGTATAAATTTGAAATGCTTTTAAACTTATATAATAATGCCAGCATAAATTTATATCAGCATGAAATGAATAGACACTATTTTACATGGTTATAGAAGATAATTGATCCCAGTCTTTCTGGAAGGAAATTTGCTTAATATGTATTGAGTAACACAAAAATATCATTCCATTAAATTATAGCTGAAATCTATTCTAAGAAAGTAACGTAAAATTCAGAGAAAAATATAAGAACTAAGATTAGTAGTGTAATACTAATTATAATAATAAAAATTAGGGGCAGCTTAAATGTTCAAAAGCATCAGAAATAGTTAAATAAATGATGACCTATCCATGGAATGGGCTATTCTACAGACATGAAAAATAAATACTTTTGAAGACTTTGTAAGGGGACTTGGGGGGAAGGTGTGCTTTTAGTATTAAATTCAGTATTAAACGAAGAAAGTGATGTATCATACTGTATCTATATAAATGATTTATTTTCTTATAAACTGGAATGCCAAAATATGAATAGGTATTTTTCCAAGATGATAAAATTACAGGCCCTTTTTTTCTCTCCCTTACCCTTTAAAATATTCCAAATTATCTCAATGAGTGTATAAAATCTTATACTGAGAAAAATAAATGTTATGAATTAATTTTTAAGTACATATTGACTTGATTTTGTCAAGCTACATGTCGGCTGATGTTGAGGTGGGGAGAGACCTCACCTTGAGCTGGGTCCCTGGGCTCTGGTACAGAGCCAGTAACCCTGACTCACTCCGTTGTCTATGGTATTAGTGGGTTGGACCAAATGGCTTCTAAGATCTCTTTAAGTTATCCTATGCTATTATTCTATAATTAATTAGGTATCAGTACCACTTACTATTCGTTAGCAGTTTTTCAATAGCCTGGAATTCCTTTCTGAGTTCTGGAAAGATGGGAACTAAAGTACTTTGCAGCCACCCAGAGAATCTTCTGAATTCTTAGACCACATTAATATTCTCATTGCCACCCTGCCATAGGACAGAACTTCATTCACATGAAATTCACTTGGCAAATGTCTTGTAGAGCAGCTCTGAAGACCCCTGGGTTACGCCACACCAAGCAGGGGATTTAGACCCCACCTGGTTAAAAATAATGGTGTGAGACCAGCCACTCATTTTTGATTGCAAAGAGTTGGCCCTGTAATGTGTTGCTAATCAGTGCCACATTCAAGTCTCTCAATATTTTAGTATCTCAGGGATATTGGAAGTTGATTAAGCATATTTTTCTCAACATACAGTTGGAGAGTGGAGGAGAATTTCCAACAACGAAAATAAAAAAATCATAAAAAGAAAGATGAAATTCACAGCTCTCTCCTTCTCTCCCCCCTTCCCTGCCCTCCCTTTCCACACTTCCTTGTCTGTGACCACTAGCCTGTGACCAGCTGGCTCTTGGTGTGGCTGCTCTCTTTGGCCCTTCCCACAGTTCCTCTGTCAGTGCTGTGCAGTCGATTTGCAATGCTCTCGAAGTTCCACACATACAGACCCGCTGGAAACACCCATCGGTGGACAACAAAGACTTGTTTTACATCAACCTGTATCCAGATTATGCAGCTATCAGCAGGGCAGTCCTGGATCTGGTCCTCTACTACAACTGGAAAACAGTGACGTTGGTGTATGAGGACAGCACAGGTATGGGATTTGCATGAGACCTCACCTGGCCATGTTGGGTCTGAACAAAGGGAGTCCAAGTGTTCTAAAGGCATTAACTCCTCAGGTGGGGTGCATGAGAATGCTCCTCTATATGAAGCTAACTGGAGTATTCTAATTTAGGAAGGCCATGTGTCATCGTGCCCAATTTCTTTGGATCCTTGCTGATGATCCTTCTGTCATCATACTTAGGAGGATGTTCTAAAAGAGATATCACCTTATTGATTTAGGTTGTAATCCAATAGAATATAAAAGATGTGATTTCATCTCTACAACTTTATTAAGACTGTGATCATGACTCCATTCCTCAAATAATGCAGAGAAAGTTGGAAAAGGACTATCAAATATGCTTCCAACTTGATAAGTAACTAAGTAAATGTTACATGTTAGAAAAGTTTCTAAAGTAGGTTAACAAAGAAGAATGTAGTAGGTGGTTATATCAATGAAACTGACCATTTCATAGGAAAAGGACTAAAAACCTTTCATATCCAACTGTTAATAAAGCTTGCATTGTTCCACTGCTTATTTTAGGATGCGGAACAGAACTGTGGTGCTTAGAGCCTCCATCTCACTAGGCAATTTCTCTAATCTGCCCCCATTTCAAGTTTCTTTTGCTGGCACCTTTCCTTTCTGCCTTCTGGTCACATTTTGAAGTTTGTTGGAGCTTAGGCTCCCTTTTATCCAGTTAAATCCCCATGCCAGTGACTCTCCTTTGTCAAGTCCTTCTAATTTAAAACTGTTCACCATCTTGCCCTCTTCATCTCCATTAACCCCAGCACCAGTTTCCCTGAACTCCCTATACCTCACGTCAGCTTAGATGAAGAGTCCACCATCCTTTACATACTTTATCTGGCTCTTATTGAAGTAGAGTTGACACACAATGTTACACTAGTTTCAGGTGTACAACATAGTGATTCAACAAGTTTATACCTTATGCTATGCTCCCCAAAAATATAGCTACCATCTGTCACCACACAATGCTATTACAATGTCCTTAACCATAGTCCTTAGGTTGTGCCTTTTATTCCTATAATTTATTCATTCTATAACCAGAAGCCTGTATCTCCCACTCCCCTTCACTCATTTTGCCCACCTCCCACCCCACTTTCCTTCTGGCAACCATCAGTTTGTTCTCTGTATTTATGGGTTTCTCTTCTCTTTTGGTTTGCTCATTTTTCATTTGTTTTGTTTTTCCACATATGAGTGAAATCATATAATATTTGTCTCCGTCTGACCTATTTCACTCAGCATAATAGCCTTCAGGTCCATGCGAGTTGTTAAAAAACTAATTCTTTTTTTTTTTTTTAATTTTTATTTATTTATGATAGTCACAGAGAGAGAAAGAGAGGCAGAGACACAGGCAGAGAGAAGCAGGCTCCATGCATCGGCAACCCGATGTGGGATTCGATCCCGGGTCTCCAGGATCGCGCCCTAGGCCAAAGGCAGGCGCCAAACCGCTGCGCCACCCAGGGATCCCAAAACTAATTCCTTTTATAGCTGTGTTATATTCCATTACACACACACACACAGGAATATATATATGTATATATTTTTATTTATACACACACCATAACTTCTTTATCCATTCATCTATCAATGAACATTTGAGTTGTTTCCATATCTTAGCTATTATAAATAATACTGCAATAAACATAAGGGTACATATATCTTTTTTAGTTAGTATTTCATTTTCTTTGGGTAAATACCCAGTAGTGGAATTGTTGAATCATATGGCATTTCTATTTTTAATTTTCTGAGGAACCTCCATGCTGTTTTCTACAGTAGCTGCACCAATTTACATTCTCACCAACAGTGCATGAAGTTTCCTTCTTTTCTACATTTTCACCAACAATTATTCTTTTTTCTCTTTTTGATACTAGTCATTATGAGTGGTATAAGGTGATATCTCATTGTGGTTTTGACTTGCATTTCCCTGATGATGAGTGATGTTGAGCATCTTTTCACATGTCTGTTGGCCATTGGTAGATCTTTGGAAAACTATTTAGGTCCTATGCCATTTTTAATTGGATTATTGGGTGGGGGTTGGTGTTGAGCTCTATAAGTCCTTCATATATTTTGGATATTGACCCTTTATCAAATATTTTATTTGCAAAAAAAAAAAAAAAAAACACAAATATTTTATTTGAAAATGTCCTCTCCCATTCAGTAGGTTGCTTTTTTTTTTTTGTTTGGTGATGCTTTCCTTTGCTGCACAGAAGTTTTTTATTTTGGTGTAGTCCCAATAGTTTAGTTTTGCTTTTGTTTCTCTTGCCTGAGGAGATGTATCCATAAATATGTCCCTTTCTGAAGCTGCCCCTTAACTATGCATGATCCTCCACACAACCCCTAAGATGGTGAACTGTCTCATTCCACATGATAACACTCAAGTATCACTTCTTCCTTAAAGCTCCCTGAGACCACCATAGGGTTCAATGGCACTTTACAAATTCAAGCATTATATTACATGTTTCAATTACCAGTTCACACATCTAGGAGACTAGGAATTCCTAAACATTGGGCTTTTATCTTATTTATTTTTCTAATCTGCCACCTAACACAATTATGGCATATAAGGAAGTAGTTAGTAATTATATGTGCAAGGAATAATACTATTTACTTTCTATGAATTGTTTCTCCAAGAATTAAAATTAACTCCTTCCTTGATCTACAAATTTGGTAATAAGATTGAGAAAATTATCTGTGAAAATTAATAAAGCAAAGCACTTACATTTTTAATAGTATTTCATTTTTCATTGTCCTTTTCATCAAACACTAGTACTTATTACTTCTTGGAGGATGAATAGTAAGCCTCCTCCACTTTGCACTAAACTCTGGTTCCATTTTAAACTGTCAGATAAATGTGACTGTTCTGGTTAGAAATACGCATTTATGTATTTTCTTATACCTCATCTCATTTTAGAAAGAAGTGGAAGTAGGTGATTGGAAATATAACTTATGAATATTATATTCAAAACAGTCCTATAGGGAAGGATAAGCCATAGGCAGTCATATTCTTAAATCTTCATCTGCTTGCTGGGAAGTAAGAAACATACAATCAAACAAATTCCACAAACTATTTAAAAAGACTTGACATTGAATATTATAATTTGTAGGGCTAGAAAAGTTTTCCCTTCCTTCCTTCCTTCCTTCCTTCCTTCCTTCCTTCCTTCCTTCCTTCCTTCCTTCTAGGATCTTTGGCTGGTCAAGCAATTAAATTGACATGAGGCAGATTAACAGGAGGGAAGCAAAGTTTAATAAGATGTATACCACGTGTAAGCATGGGAGACACCCAAGAAAACTAAGTAGCTCTCTGAAATAGCCAAAGCCATTTTGTCTTTGCTAAAGACAAAAGGTGTTAGGGATATAGTCAGTTATGGAAAGTTATCAGGAAAAGCACAGTGAACAAAAGTAAGCTTATTATTTATATTTAAGTCCCTGCTTCCTCCATTGAGTAGAATTTCTAGAGATTGAGTCATCCCATCTTCCTGGTACAGTTGGAGACACTTTACAAATTAAGATTTCCCTTACACATGTAAATGTCTTTTATAAAAAAGTAACATCTACTCAGATTTCAGAGTTTCATCTGTCTGCTGTTTCTTAATAATAAACACCTTATAATAATCCCCATGCCAAAGAGACACATTTTGGGCTGGCAAATTCCACTCCCATTCAATTATAAATGTAAGTACAGTCAGATCTTCCATGTTGCTTCTCATCATGTAGTACACGTGATAGTACAAATTTTTCTCGCTATCTCTACCATCTCCAACAAAGCAGGAGCATCTAAAGGGAGAACAAATTAGTGAATAATATTAAAACTTTTAGACTTAAGAACTGAACTAAAAGTGTGAGCATAACTGTCATAGATTTAAAATTGTATTTAGACAAAATACAATTTGTAAAAGGATAACAAAAGTTGATGTCCTAACCAACCTGATTTCAGGTGAGCACCTGTAAGTGATGGGCATTTTGCACAGGAGGAAGCTCAAACTATCATTTCTATAATTTTTATAAGAAACTGAAATCTGCTTTTCATCCCTATTAAGTTCACTTGAGCCCAGTTGCTCAATAAATACTTGCTGAAGTTGAAAATCCCAGATGAGTTTGTATGTTGCCCATTAAGTTAGAAATGATTCATGTTAAAATTATTTTGCCCACAAAGAAATTAAAAATGTAAATGAATAATCAATTGAGCCATTAATTTGGAACCCAGAGAGTAAACGAGAGTAAACAGGTCAACTGAGATCAATAAAAGCAGACATCTTTTGCCTTTGAGTGGGTTTAATACTGCTTGACTCAGGATTTTGGTTGTAGTAATTATCAAGCCATAAAAGGAGAAAACTTAGTAAACCTGAAGGAAAAGGAAGGACTTAGGTGTGCTCACCACCCGCCCTCACACCAGAATTAAGTACCCATTAAAAACACTTTCCTGGGATTTGTTTAGGAGTTTGTTAAATAGCCTGAAGCCAGCACAGATGTCTGGGGGACCAAATGGCCCAGAACTCCCATTGAAGTCAAGGGGAGCACTGTGCTTATCTCTAAGGACAAAATTCAATTCACTAAATACTAGCAAGCAGAATTCTGTCCTCTGGAAGTGAAAATGTGGAAAGACCCTAGAGAACTGTCGGGGGAGTGAAGTTTTGTTCCGCTTCATCTCTCTCTCTCTCTCTTGCCTGGATGTTCTTCCCATCAGTCACCTACTTCTCTCTGATTCCCACATTCAGAGGTGACCCTAGGCAATGAGAAATTGCTGCTCATTGGTCATCCCTCTGCTTCATTAGACCCCTGGTGGATGCCTGGCTTCTATCCCTTTGCACACATCAAAAAGAGCTGAGAAGCTGAGCACCAAATGCAGTGTGGAGGATAGTCAGCAGTTTCTGCTTTTTCAAGGCCAATCTCGGTGAAATGTAGCCACAACTATTCCTGTAGAACAGGGGCCAGCAAATTACTTTCTCTAAAGGGCCAAATAGTATATAGCTCATGATTTGTGGGCCATATGATCACGACTATTTAACTCTGCCAAGGTAGCAAGAAAACAGCCATAGGCAACATGCAAATGAATGAGTATGGTGTGTTCAAATAAACCTTTATTTATAACAAAGAGGCCAGTGTGGTGAGATCAGTGAGAGGGGAAGGGTAACAGGAAAGTAGGTCAGAGAAAAGCACCATATAGATCATGGAGGATTTTATAGACTATAGGGAGAGCTTCTGCCTTTCATGAAATGGGAAAACCATTGGAAAGTTTTCAGGAGTGACATGATCAGATTTACATCAAAGAAAGATCATTCTGGCTCTTCTATCGATAATATAATACAGGAAGTCAAAGGTAAAAATAGGTAGCTTCTAGGGATCCTTGGGTGGCTCAGCAGTTTAGCACCTGCCTTCAGCCCAGGGCGTGATCCTGGAGTCCCGGGATGGAATCCCACATTGGGCTCCCTGCATGGAGCCTGCTTCTCCCTCTGCCTGTGTCTCTACCTCTCTCTGTGTGTGTCTCTCATGAATAAATAAATAAAATCTTTTTAAAAATAGGTAGCTTCTAGAGAAATCAAGGCAACTGAGGAAGGTAAGTAATAGAGGAGTAAAGAATCATTAGTTTGTAGAAATAGTTTGAATGTTGAACTAGCATAATACCCTGAAGAAGTGGAGGCTGGCTGAGAGAGAAATAAAGGAGTCAAGGGTCAGTCTAAACTTTTTAGCCTCAGCCAATCAAAGGAGTTAACATCACCTGAGGAATAGGATATCAAGAGTTTGTTCAGTCATAAACATAGTGGGTTTAAATTTGTGATATCTACTACATTCAAGTGAAGACAGCTTCACTTGAATATATATTAGGCAGCTAATATATAGAATGTGGTGTGAGCTGGAGATACAAATTCAAAAGTTCTCAGCATATAGATGGGACTAGATAAAGCCATCAAGGAAATGAGTTCTGGCCAGATGCCTCTAGCCCCAAGTTGACAACACATAGTCCTCAAGAGGTCTTTTTTTTTTTTTTTTTTTTCATCTATGGTTATTTTTCTCAACACATTAGAGCCATGATAACTATCACTTGAAACATTATCTCAAAGCTTTACAATGAGTATTAAGTTGAAATAAGGTTAATTTGAAACAGTGATTGGAAGAAACAGTAAACTCAAGGAGAAAACACAAGAGAAATGACAACAACAAATATCACAATACCTAAATTCTTGGGTTCTGATTATGTGCCACACATTCTTTTAAATATTTTGTATAATAAACTCATTTAATATGTTCAACCACTCTATGAATAAGTGAAATAACTGTTCTTATGGTCATATTTAAATAGTGACTTAGATATTATGTTTATTACATTTCTCTCTATCTTCCCATAGAAAACAGAAATAATATATTGTCCAAAACCAATTTTGACAGTCTTAAAATTTCAATGTGAAGAAAATTAGCATTTTGGTATAAATGACCAAGACAAAATGAAAGATATTCAGTATGTAATCAGTGCCAAATAAAACAATAAGTAAATCTTTTCCTTTTCAGCAATCACAACTCACCCCGTTGAATTATGATGACTATTTGTGCTAGCCAGAACACTTCTGGTACATACCCTCCCACAATTCCACCTGAAATAGCTGAGGGTGGAAGTCCTTGGCACTCAGTAGCAACAAGATAATAAATCATAGCTCTTTTTTTTCCCCTCTGTCTTCACTCTTTTCTATCCTACCTATCCACCCACTCCAGTCCTCTGCCCAGACCCTATTCAAATTTTCAGAATTCTGTTTGGAAACCAATCTTTAGATATTGCACGGAGGTATATTATTTTTAGTTACCATTGATATCAGCAAAAAGTCAAGACTAAAATGCCCTGGTTGAGCTAACTGCAACACAGTTCATCTCAAATATTTTGACCAGGTTCTTCTTTGAGGTCCTTTGATCAAGGGACACAATTTTTCTTTTGGGAAGTCTCTAGCTTTTTTTTTTTTTTTTTTTTTTGATGCACTTTTGAAAAATCATATGTATGAAGATCTGCACTTAAAAGTGCTGTATTTCCCCCAGGTAATTCACTCACTTACCCATTTTCCATTTCTCAGTTCTGATTTTTCCTTCCCTCTGGAGGGTACATAGATCCCCTTAAGAATCCTATTAGATTTCGGTGTATTAATATACCAACAAGTTTGTGAAATGCCATTTTACATGTTTCTAAGTACAAATGAAGAGGAAATTAATATTTAAAATGTACAATCTTATCTGTGGGTCCCAATGGTTTATTACATTCATTTTTATGGCATCAACCCCACTAATGTGGTTTAATGAACAGGGAATTGGATTAAGACTCAAGAAAACCTGGGTACTTTTCTTTTGAACCAATACTCATTAAATATAACTAAACTGTCCAGAAATGAACTGGGCTGCAGTGTGAGAAGAATTTCTCAACTAAAAAGGTGTTCAGCAGCAGCTGTGTGGAGGGGGGTCATGCATCAAGTAGGGCTTTGACCTTTAAGATCCCTTCCATTCCTGACATCTGTGACTGATTTTCAGAACCGATCTAAACAATTAACCTCACTGTGTCTCACTTTCCTTACTGTAAAATAGCACTGACACCTTTTCACCTTGAAGGTATATTCTGAGGTTTATTAAGATATTTATAAAGCATGTAGCATCCTTCATAAAAGGAGCAATGTAAATAGCAAAGTTTATTATTATTTAAGGGGAAGGCATGGGAAATTTTAAACACTCACTGGAAATAGCAGCTTTTTTTTTTCCTCCTCCATATGCTCCACCTGTTTCCAGAGTCACTCCCTGTGCATGCAAATCAGCATTTTTCTGTGTCATGTCTGAGTGCACAGAGTGGATAGGTGGCCAAAACTAGTGTTTAGAATTGGCTATTTGGACATTTTTGAAAGTTATCTCCATATGCAGAGCCCAGCTCAAACTCATGTGAAATAAATAGCCTCTTGCTCTGAAGTGCTTTTAAAACCAAAGATGTGGTTTCCAATCACATTCTTGGGGGTGGTAGCGGAGGAAGGAGGCAGTGTTCTTTTATATCTCCATATTTACTCTTTTTATTTAGAAAGATGTGAACTTAGAAAAAAAGATGCCAGAAAAGTACAATGAACTCCTGTATGCCTTTCATTTAGTTCAGCAGTTGTTATCCTTTGGCTACGTGTGCCTTAATGCTCTGTGATTTGCTCAATATAAAACAATTACAACAACAATAGTGGTAATAAGTAATAGTGTTGTTGAACCATTTGATAGTAAGTGGTAGACGTCATGACCTTTTTATCCCTTAAATGCATTTAGTATGTATTTCCTAAGAACTAGGGCCTTCCTTGTTATAACCACACTACAATTATCAAATACAGGAAACTTAACACTAATACCATACTACTGTATACAAATAGGATAATAGTTTTTTTTTTTTTTTAATGCTCTGCAGAGATGACAGAGTCTAGGGGAGCAGATATTTGCTGGCCAGAGGGTTCATTGCAGATTGTTCTAAATAACTGAGGCTTTCCCAGTGACTAGGATATGGTTCTTTCCCAGGCACAGAAGGAGCTCCGTGGGGTGCTTTTGGCCAAGAACCTGTGGGGTGCTTATGGGCCTTTGGGCTCTTTTTACCTGGATGGAAGGGACTCCGAGCCAGCACAACCCTCATGCAAGTCGCAGGTGCACCTCACAGCCTCTTCTCACAGAAAAAGGCTGATCCAGGTTGCTGTGTCTGCACTGATCACTCTCTGTCTCTCATATATATAATATTATATAAAAGGTCCTTCAGTTGGGTTTGATTGTCTCCTTAACTACATTTTATTTTTCAAATGCCTCCACCGTGGTGGGCTAGAAAGACTACCAACATCACCAGATTTGCATGCACCCTAACCCTCCTCTGCAGCTGGAGTCCCATCCTGGGAGCACTGGGTCACATGTTGAGGCTTGCTTCCAAACACAGGGTGATCATTAGCAAAGTTAGGAGTTGTGCCTAAATCAATTTCCTTCCCCTTTGTTTAGCAAATAATTTTTAGCTATTCTTTACAATGAACTGTAAGTGATTGATGGATTGCTGCAAAATGCAAATGAAAGGGAACTCTTTCTCTAATTTTTTTTCTCCCATGGGTGGGGGGAAGGCTTTTAAATTATAAATTCTACAATGTTTTCTAATGAAGGCAGAAAGGCTTTTTTTTTTCCCTCAAGCAAACAATTGCTTTGGGAAAAGAAATGTAAACCTCACTGTTCCACCCTTGTTCTTTCCACATCACCACCCCCCACCCCCTCACACACACAACTTGGTCTGTAATCTTAAAATCTGCTGAGTTTCTTCCTAGGGCAATTCACCTGCAAGCAGAAAAACTGAGAAAATTAGGGGCTCAGTAGCCAGTATATCCAAAATATAAATTTAGACCAATTAGAAACAGTCTTTTGTACTGAGTTCTTCTTTCTCCTCTATTGGTATTAAAATAACTTTTGGGAAACAGTTGTGAAAATGCATGGTCACCTTTTTTGAGAAGAGAGCAAAATGTCATTAATGGCCTCATTTGCCAACTAAAGATTGAATGTTTTATGCTAGTCCGAAGTTTTTCTTTCTCTATTTATTTATCCAGTTATTTATTCGTATAGTTAAGTAGTTATTCATTCATCCAGTTAGATGGTTTACCTAAAATTTAAAAGTCAAGAGGGCCCACCAATTTGGTAAAAAGAGTCTGAGATTGGGAGTCAGAAAGTAGACCTGGCTTCAAGATCTGGACCTGTCACATAATAGACTTACCAAGACCTTAGGGTCTCAAGCATGTTGCTCTATCAGCCTCCAACTGCCTCAGCTTGTAATTTGTAAAAATTGAGTAGAAATTGATGTTCATCAACAAAAGTTGATTGAATGAAATCCTCTATGGGCCTTTTTTTTTTTTTTAATTTTGCTTTTTATACCACTTTTCTCCAACCTGGGGACCTTAATATAAAACCAAACACTGGTGAACTGTTTTCCTTACTAATTCTGAATTACTGTAAATTTACAAGTTCTGCTAGCAGTTCAACACTTAAATAGATTAAGTCATCTCTGACACGTGATAGATTTCATGTAATGAAAACACCTGAAATAATTAGTGGACTACACTGAGCTTATCAAAATAAACTTGGAAAACAAGGCTGCAAGTTGTTACTAATGTACTGTAATACTTATCTTATGAATTGCCAGTACATTGTTTATCATGTTTCTAGCCATAGAGGAACACCTGAAGCCCCTTCCTTAAAGCAAGATGGGTTCATGTCCCATGGCCTGGGTTTAGCATGGGTTTTGGAATATAATGAGCATCCTGGAAATGTTTTCCCATAAAAATTAATGAATGAAATGAGAAAATGTATTCAACTTTCAAGTATCATTAATACCATTAACATGGGTAAGTCATCCTGATAGGAACATACACTTCATGATCCACATTTCATTCAACAAAAAACAAAAGATCAGTTTGTTGCAGCAAATGAAATGCATTTTTTAAATGGTTTTCTCACTTTATTTGAAGGCCACATGGTTCCCCTTTGCAGTCATGCTCAAGTATAAAAAAAAATAGCAACTATGCAATTGCAAAGTAGGAAAGCAATAGAAAAAAATGCAAAAGAGATACAAGTAGCCAGGAGTAAAAAAGAAAGGGGAGTGGGTCCCTGTTTCTATTTTTTTCCCATTTCATCAAATAATTCAAAGCTATATCTGTTCTCTCAGCACCAGCAATCTGTATTTGTAATCCTGAACTGTGAAGTAGAAAGATTGAGTGCTGGACTCACAGGCAACAATTGGAACTCATGGGCTCCTACTACCTTTGTTATTCTGACAAGTTATGTAACTGCTCTGAGCCTCTGTTTCCTTCTTGGAGATAACAAAGATAATAATGCTTACTTCACAGGATTATATCAGAGGATTAACAAATATGCAAGCCCATGTGCTATTTTCTTCCATTTTTAGTAGTCATCAGTGGCTCAGTACTAGTGATCCTAGGAATGAAGAGGATAAGTAGCTCATTACTGGTATTTGGGAGTCTTCAACCACAACGATTGCTTTGAAAAAAAAAAAAAAAAGAAAGAAAGAAAAAGAAAACCAAGAGTCCAGAAAGGCTTTCATTCTAACAATTTCAATTATTATGTAAAAAAACACATTTTTTTAAAAAAATAATGAGCAGTAAATCTTGTTATGGTTCTACAGATCCTAACCACTACTACCCTCCAATTGCTTGCATCCTTTTGACTCTGAAGAGCAGCTTAATTATAAAGTTATTCTATGTACTTCAGAATGCAACCTATCCAAGATGTTAGAGGAATCTTTTAACATCTGAGCCACAAAAAAATGTGGCTGGGTGAAGGGATAGATAACGAAATAAAACAAGAAAATGAAAGACATGTATCAAGGCCAGAGGTAGCTGGCATCTGTAATAGTGCATACCAAAATTTCCATCTGAATACTGATAAAGCTTCATATTTCCTATTGATTACTTGAAGTTGACAAATCCTAAAGATACAGAACGGTGTAATTTTTTTGAAAGTTCAATTTTCCAATGTGATGAGAGTCCTTGAGTGAGAGCCAACATCATGCAGTGTAGCAATCACAAGTTAATGTTAGGGGAAATAAGACAGGCTTTATACAGATGTTTGTCTTGCCCCAGTGAAGTATGTCAATTAAAGAATGACGCAGCTCAGTAGATTCACACTTATGGTGAATCAAACATTCTCCGTCAAGTTAGTTGGGTCTATACACTTTCCTGCAATTATCAATGGTGGATTTTAAAGGAATTTTGTTTCTGCTTTTATTATCATAATCTCTAAAAACTCTATGGTCTTTTTTTAATTAAGAAAGGATTTTTCAATTCATTGTTCAATCATATTAGAAAGAGAATGTGATGAGCCATTTCTAAATGGTTTATATGGTAGGAACTGGAAAATTATATAGAAAGCCCAGCTAATTAGCTGGTAAGCAGTATGCTATACATAAATACTTGATGAAAGACTTACAGAGGTTTATAGACCCAAGAAATTCTAGTGTTCTGTTGTCTGTTTTTTTTTTTTTTTTTTTAAAGCTTTGTCCATTCCATTGAACACCTTTGGAAACTTCCAGCAACTTTTGTCTATAAAAGTTTTACAGTTACAGGCTTGGTTTGTTAAAGATTTGTGCCATTGGCCAAAAGCTAGAGAGGACAAATGCATTTAACTAAATTCAAAATTCGCTTAGGAAAATTGTGTTTCCAACTACACATACCCACAAAATACAGTATAATCTACCACAGAAAGGGAAATGACAAATGAGAAGTCAATAGTGTAACCTTTCAGAAGGTGGCCACTTGATACATTTTGGGAATGATCTGAGTTTGACTGTAAATGGCAGTAAACAAATCCTCTTTAGACAGAACAGTCTGTTGCATGATGGGATGTCATTTTCTAGGTCTCATTCGTCTGCAAGAGCTCATCAAAGCTCCCTCCAGATATAACATTAAAATCAAAATCCGCCAGCTGCCCTCTGGGAATAAAGATGCCAAGCCTTTACTCAAGGAGATGAAGAAGGGCAAGGAGTTCTATGTGATATTTGATTGTTCACATGGAACAGCTGCTGAAATCCTTAAGCAGGTAAGAGGTGCGGGGAGGAAGTGAAGTGGGAGGGGGAGATTTGCTCATTTCTCTTTCTCAAAAATCCCATCTGGTTTCACTGAGTGCAGCATGATAAAACTGCAGCAGTCCTGTTTAGGCTGAAGATTGCAGCTTTCAGAATCCTTTTAAAGGGCCATAGGGTTCAGGGAGTTCAAAGAAGCCACCTGTTGTATATTGTTGTAGATGTGGAGGTCTAGGTATTCAGAGTCTGTAGATCCTGTCAACAGAGAAGGATGACATTTCAAGGTGATTAAGCATCTTTTCTTTTATATCTTGAAAAGACTGAGCAGATTTCATTTACATAAAGCCTGACTTGTCCTAAATGCACCTTCCTCAGGGCTAGACCTCTTTTGTCAAACAAGCAAAATTCTAAGTATAGTGAGAAGGGGGCACAGGGACAATCAAAGAAAAGATGCTTCTTTTTTCTAACTTGTCACAGACAATGAGCTGCCTTGCATTAATCTTGATGAATAATGTGGGTGAAAACACTTGATAAATTGTGAAATCGTATATAAATGAAAGATGTTAGTAATGTTAGGAATGATAACAACAGGATAATCATTTCTGAGCACTTCAGGATATAGCACTGGTCTTATGCCCACAAAAGAAAAATCAGAATTAAAAAAAAAAAAGATGATACAAAGACTAGTGGTTAACCCCAAGTGATTTTGTACCCTTGACGACTTTTGGCCATGTCTGGAGACGTTTTTGGTTGTCGAACTGGAGACAGTGGCACTCTCCGGGCAACTCGTAATTAGAGGCCAGGGACACTACAAAACATTCTATAATGCACAGAACATCCGTCATAACAAAGAACTGTGTACCCTAAAATGCCAATAGTGCTGAGGTTGAGAAACTTCGGCATAGACAAAGACAATGAAAAAGGCTAGCAAGATGATTATAATAGAAGCATTAATAAAGATCAAAGGAGGAATTTGGAGGAATTTGGGGGAAAATAGCCAGGCTATATTTACGTGGCCAGAGTGGGTGTCTCTTTGTATTTAATTTAATTGGTTATTGTGGCATAAGGCAATGCTCTTATCTGAAATGACACAAACTGTTATTGTACTATCTAGTTTAAAAGGCTTGGCATGTGCTATGTGGTTGACTGGCAATGGACACTAATCTCATAAGTAGACCAACCCCTCTGCACAAATACACAGCTGTGGATTTCCAAATCATGTGGAAGAGCTCTTGAAGCAGCCATCCCACCTGACTCTCCGGTGCTGGATCTCCTACTCGAAGGGCACCTCCCTGAAAACATTGAGTTCAGAGTTGAGTTTTTAATTCCACTGGAAGTAGACAATCAAGAAAGTTGACTAGAGGTTTCTATTATCTCTTGAATGATTATACTAAAAATCTATTTCAAGTTATAGAACATATTTAAAGCTACAGTTGAAAACAATCTTGGGGGGGGGGGCACCTGGGCGGCTCAGTTGCTTGTGTCTGACTCTTGATCTCAGCTCAGGTCTTGATTTCAGGGTTGTGAGTTCAAGCTCCCACATGGGGCATGAAGCCTACTTTAAAAAAAAGGGGGGACGCCTGGGTGGCTCAGCAGTTGAGCTTCTGCCTTCTGTTCTGGGATCGAGTCCCACATCGGGCTCCCTACAGGGAGCCTTCTTCTCCCTCTGTGTCTCCACCTGTCTTTGTGTTTCTCATGAATAAATACATAAATTCTGAAAAAAAAAAAAAAAGAATCTTAGATAACCTCAAGCCTAATCCTCTCACTTAAGAGTGGCCAGGAGCTGGAACTCAGCCTCCTCTGTAGCATCCTGCACCTTTTCCACTATGAAATGTTGCTTCTCCACTTAGGTGGAGAATATATGTTACCTCCTTCTAGACTTGAGTTGCATTAACAAATCTTTAGATATTATAATTATAATTATAATGATCTCTCAGTAAAGAAAGCAAGCATGTTGCAGTGATGTCAACAGCTTACTTTAAAGGTAAATAAATATAATCAGCAGGACTTTATCTTAAGACTTCATTTGAGAATTTCAATACAGTTCATTAAAGTGTGTAATGGAGTGTGAACCAGAACTGAGAAAAACACCCAGATTTTATGTGTAGCCCTCAAAATGCAAAGAAGCATCTCTTCCCACGAGCCTGTTATAACAGTGACTGGGGACTTCTGTTACATTTAAGAGAATGATTTGCTGATGAGGAGGCTTCTCTTGGTGAGAGATCCATTTGGCTCACATAACTGGCCACCTCTCTTCCAAAGCACAGGCTTAGAATGGGTAATCCTGGGAAAGAGCTGCTAGGGTTTCTCCTCTATTTCAATAAATATGGATATGATGTTCCTTTGATGCAAGTGGCTCTTTCCTGATAGCATAAAGATTGCATCATTCAAAGACTGATTTTCTTTTTAACAACAAGCCAAAGAAACCAAACCAAACAAACAAACAAAAACCCCTCTAAGTGAAGCACTCCCAAGAAATGTCAGCCTGGTTACCCCAGGGGGAGTGGGATTAGTTCAGCTTTGTTCCAGCCATTGATGCAAATCCTTTTGCCTCCATCCTGTGCCATATTGTGTTTTATCTTGTTTACTTTGCCTCTTCATGTGA
Organism: Canis aureus; assembly: GCF_053574225.1. NCBI lineage: Eukaryota > Metazoa > Chordata > Mammalia > Carnivora > Canidae > Canis > Canis aureus. The sequence continues at coordinate 29,385,706 of NC_135640.1, read as the reverse complement.
GTGGTAAGATTGCCTTAAGACATTGGGGGAAGCTACTAAAAAGCACATTCATCCATTTTTTGTTGAAGATTAATGAGCTGCAAATGTTGGGAAGGGGGGAAAGCCTTTTTAGAAGGTTCCAGCATAAAACCCCTACTTTGCTGCATATGAAAATACAGTCACTCTGTGAAATCACAGCAGATAATCTACATTGGCTTTATGGGTTTTTTGTGGACCTCCAAAAAGCTGTGTGGTTGGAAAGTGATATTGAAGACCTCAGGACTTTCTATTCTAGTCAAAATGAGGCCCAAGTGCTCTATGTGATCCAGTTTGACTTCATCCTTTGGCTTTGGGCAACAACATGCAGAAACAAAGATAGAGACCTTCCTTGTATCTGTCTACCAAGAGTGTCTCTAGGGAAGCTGGAGAGTGCAGGAGTTCCAGGTCCTAATTCTGGTGACCATTCAACCAATCTCTTCCTACCTCTTCTACTGAGGTGCCAACTGTGGTGCCTGGCATCCTATATACTGTCTCATGCAGCCTCAAATAATCCCTGGAGTAAATTTGATATTCTCAGTCCAGAGTTGAAAAAACTAAAGCTCAGATAGGTTAAGTGCCCCAATGAGATCACTGTCTCTGAGTAACCAGGCTGCCACATGGTCTCCAGACCACCTATTCTCGGAGCCTATGTGCCTCTTTTACCATGAAGGGTCCCCATTCAGAAAGTGGTAAGCCATTCCATTTCAAAGGCTTCCAGAAACATATGGGAAAAACACAACCACTTGCTGCTGGGCTCCTTTAGGTGAAATTAATAGGAAGAGCTCCTACGTTTTTGGTGACTAAACCGTTGCTGACAAAATTTTCTCTACCAGGTCAACTTGGCTTCCTTCCAAGCACATTTCCCATTATTTTCAAGCATTTCTCTGCACCTTCATCATATTTTACTACTTTTTAATGATTCTTCAGAAAGAAAAAGAAATCAAATGCACTTTAAAGAAGATGTCTGACATTTATATAAAAGTAAAAATTGGGGAAAAGTCTATAGTTATTCTTGAGCATTCTAATCACTCCAGCAAAGTAATTATTTCTATTCATATTGGACAAGTGCTATATGATGAGAATCTGAAAAGTTATTTCCTAAAAATTAGTTAGAAATTCAAATGTCAAGATTTGATTAGGGTACAGAAGAACAGGGCTTTCATATGAATGAACTGTTTTTGTGAATTTCTGTAGTCTGAGAGTGTCCCCAACAACTAACAGCACACTCATGGGACTCATCCCATCACTTGGTGTCATATTCTCTCCCTATCCATCTGTCACCTCCCAGCTAGCATCCTGCTGGTCCACAAGGGTGCTTCTGTCTCCCAGCCTGTTTTCAGTGTAGACACCCCCAGTCTTCTGCGCCTCTTCATTTTCACTTCCCACAAACTCGAGGGAAGAGAACATAAAAACAAGAGGACCAGGATCCCTGGGGTGGCTCACCCTGCCTTTGGCACAGGGTGTGATCCTGGGGACCTGGGATGAAGTCCAGCGTTGGGCTCCCTGCATGGAGCCTGCTTCTCCCCCTGCTTGTGTCTCTGCCTCTCTCTCTCTCTCTCTCTGTGTCTCTCATGAATAAATAAATAAAATATTAACAAAACAAAACAAATTTATGTTCTATGCAATCTGGAGATTTTGAATTGGGAAAATCAAAATGTGACATGAAAATTTTCTCTTTAACAAACTCCCTCGAAAATCAAGTTTGACATGAAAAGTTTCACTCTCTTCCTACTGACTCTTCAGTGCTCACCCTACCTGCACCCTTGTTCCCTCCTACTGAGTGTGATTCTACCAAGGTAGTGGCTGATGGGAGGCGATTTTAAAGACAAGGAACAAAGTAAGAAGACTGCACTGGCATGCCATGCGGGGTAATAAGCAATCATCTCCTTTAATCTACACAATAACTCTTGGTATAATTGGTATTATCCCTCTTTTGCACACAAAAATTAAAGCTCAGAGATAGTAATAATTTTATCTATCATGCACTGAGTATGCTCTTAACACAAACATCCAGGCATTGACTCATTTGTTGTCCATATTCCCTACAATACAATAACCCCCAAGAGGATAGAAACCTCCTTTGTCTTGTTCTCCCAAATCCCAAGCATGCACATTACTTGAAACATAGCATTCAATTCTGCTCTGTTGAATAAGTAAAGGAAATGGATGAATGAATGATCCAAAATCTGTTCTAGAAGCTCTTGATAAAAGCAATCTCCAAAATTGCCTCCCTTCCACCTGACTCAGTGTGCTATACTCTCAACTGTGCCAAGCACTTTTGAACAAGTCACTCTTCTATGCCTCAGTTTCCTCCAAGGAGGGTTTTATTCAACCCCTGAAATCCTGTATTATTAAGAACTGTAACACAGTTCAGCCTATGACTTCACTTCCTGAAAATAAATTTGACTCTTCAGAGAAATGCATAGTCACTTTCAAATCCTGTAATAGGATTGAGAAAGCAAGTCACAATTTCAAGCACAGTAGCCGGAATCCTAATGCTTCCCTGATAGAAAGGGAGAGAACAATGTGATGCTCCATCCAGCAGGGAAGCTGCATCAGGGCTGGGCCAATTCCCTGAGCTGGAGAGCGGCCATACTGAGCGTGAACACACTTTTTCTGACTCAGGAAACCTGCTGTCTTGTTTACATGAACAAGTGCATTAGAAGAGAGACTTTTTTCCCCTCACGACACTTGTAGTAATGAGTATTAAGCTATAATTGAGCCATTAGTCTCCATAAAACATTTTAGTACCAAAATATTTTGTGGAATTATATCACATTTTCTCCTGTCAACATTTGTGCACTGTTGTGTTGTTTTTATTTTATTTTTTTCCTTTCTGTCAATTAGCATAAAAACAAGGCCAGGGAGAAAATGTATTTTTTTTAATGCCTGGCTTCCCTCTACTAGGCAGTGCAGTGGCAATGCTGATTAATCAAATAATTTTATGCATTGATTCTTCCCTCATGGAAGTTGTGCCTATTGCATGGGACCAGGACAAGCAGAAGTGGTTAGAAGGGGTTTGTTTCATATTTCTACGGGAGGACAGAAGCACTGCCAGTCTTCATCTCTCACACAGAAAATTGTCAGTCAAGCAGTACAGCTGCGATTTGCCAAGAGGTTGCAAACCTGTGTTTGGAACCCATACCTACTAAGTCAGATATGCAACTCTCTCATTTCTAATCATAATACACAAAATAGGCCAAAGACCTCAAGAGCTACTTTTCATGGAACTTCCTGTGTGCCAGGCACTGTGCTAAGCAGATAAAATGTACCACTCATTTAATTTTTTAGGAGAAAATTCTGTATACAAGAAACTGACAGAGCTCAGAGGGATTTTGTAAATTGCCCAAGGTCACAGAGCCAGCAATGCCTAGGCTGGGATTCATAACTTATCTCAGACTTAGAAAGTAAAAACAAACAAACAAACAAAAAAAACCAATCCTAATCTGCTACTCTTATGTACACCAAGGTGCCAACTGATTCTCCTCACAATAGAACATGGAACACATTAGTTAAGTGTTATATTTCTTTAATGCAGTTGTTTCATTCTATTCTCCAACATTCAGTCATTTGCCTAGTTTACATAAGTTCTCAAGAAATGTTGATTATATTGAAACCAAGGAGAGAATGTGGTAGAAACACAGTAGAAAAATTCACTTTCACTTGACACATGTTTGTTGAGCACTGACTGAAGGGAGAAAGATACAACAGTAAAAAGCACAAGAAAAAAATAAGTCCCTGCCCTCTTGAGCAAAAGATCTTGAAAATAAAAGTCATAGAATGTAGCTATCCAATGCCTACAGATGGGTGAAAGACAGAGAAACTCATTTCTATAGCAGAAAGGGACTGCGACTAGAGTCTTAGACTAAAGGTTGGTAGGTCGAGTTGCAAGGTCTTCTCTTGCCCTAATAGAATAAAATAATTGCTATTCGTTGGTCACTCACTATGCTCTAGAATGTTCTATGCACTTGACGTGGATATCTTCATATCTTTTCAAAATATCTCATGTTACAGATGGGACAAATGAAATTTCAGGTCATCTACCCAATGGCAAAGCTGGATTTCAAGCTAGGGCTTAACATGCCTATGACCTGAGTTGCTTATATCCCTTAAATATGCTACTTTGAGCAAGTCTGTTGATTCTTCTTCAACCCCATTACTTCTGTAAAAGAGGATTGTTGGCTCCTAATCTTGCTAAGGCTCTCTTCTGCTCTGAGCTTCCATGCATACAAGTGATCAAGATCCTCTTCCCAGTGTTTAAACATAGGGGATTTGCATATCGCCTTGTACTTAGTAGGCTTTCAAAGAAATGGGGAAATAATTAAGCAGTTCATTTTTTTAAGTTCTTAGAGTCCTTTGGTAGTTTTTGAGACAGTTAATTGATGGGAAATTTATTACTTTGGCTAAATCCTGAGAATGTAATAATGATAACTCTCAATTTATTCTAACTGATGATCATTTGTAGTATATTATATAATTATTTTGGCAGCATATTCTCATCCTAATTGTTTCTCTCAGGCTGATATGAAAATCTATTTACATTTCCTGAGCATAGAATTAGTTTTGGTTATAAGGAGCAGTTCATAGATATGAGTATGTTTCTTAATACACACAAGAATTGAGTGACCACTGTGGATAACTCACAATGCAGTGAAGGAATTTGCAATTTGTCCATACTTTTAGTGTACAGGATGGCTGTTTGCATACCTGCAAAAACTTCCAAAGAGTAGATTTGGAAGAGGATATAGATTTGTTTCTATCTGAATTGGAAGGTAATAAAAATCATATATTATGCCTCAGAATTTGGCTGTAATACGTGGTAAGAGAAATTATCCTTGCAATAGAAGTGGGGTAATGTAGAAGGAATCATATAAATAATTTGACCATGTACATCAAAGCATGTGTTAAACCTTTAACAGGATTAGTGAACCTCAGCTTTATTCAAAACTTAAAGGATACTCATTCCCCTCAATGTGCTTTTTTCAGGAGAAAGGATCCATAGCTTCTATCAGGTTCTCTAAAGAAGCCTGAAGACTGGAGTAGATTAAAAATCACTTTTCTATGTTAACCACAACAGCTGCTTCAACCCTTCATAAATGCAAGATTTTACCGAAAGAATCTCCCCCACCCTACTTTCCCCACGACTGTTAGCCAAATCCTTTCCATCATAAGAGTGGCCCTGTAAAATGTATTTCACCATTTATTCAGCTAGCATGTATTAGATGTTTTGTATATGTGGAAGATTATGCCAAGGTAGAGGCGGAGGAAAATACAATGAAAAACTCTGATGTATTGATTGAGGTCATTTAGTGAAGGATCTTGGGATTCACTATTTGCTACATCTGTAAAATGGGAATGTCATAGTGCATGTCTCACATTGTTTTGAGAGAAGTTAAATATGACAATGCCTTTAAGGCATTAAGCCCAACGCTGATGTATGAAATATCCCACATGTGAGACATTACCATCATCAATATCATCGCTGGTATCGTGCCTGGGCAAAACTACGAGAGTGATATAGTGCTTCCCACTGTTAACTCTGTCATGGCATTATCTCCTACACTTTGTCACAATGGTCCCCACACCTCCTCTCAGCCTGACTTCCCAAGTGTCCCTATCGTATCTTGCCCAATGTCATGAAATCTCTACACCAAACTTAACACACTACATCTTCCTCCTCTTCTTTCCTCCAGCGAACCACTTTCTCCCCTTGCCCCTGTCTTGGTGATAGAAACACTAGCCAATTGCTCAAGCTAGAAACCTGGGGGTTCACTTGACTCTACCCCACTCTTCCTCTTTATGAGTCACCAAATGTTATAGCTTCTGCCTTCTGAATATATTTCAGATTCAACCTCCTTTTCTCCATCTCTATCATCATCTTCCTCCTACCCTAGAAAAAATTGATCACTACGTTACAAGCACCTGCCATTTTTCCCTATCCAGCATCCGTGTAGCCTCAAAGACTGTACATCCCAAATAAAGTATGTGACCTTACTCCACTCATTTGAAATTCCTGAGTGCCATATTCCCATGCCCACATTGCCTTGAATACAAAGAATGCATTGTTTCACATGTCACACAAAGCCTTCCACACCTTGTACCCACTGCCATTACAATACCGAGTATACAAGAATATCTGTTATAATGTCTATGGCACATTTTAACAACAACAAAAAAACTTATATATTTTGTTTACGAACTGTCCTTTTGTGATGAAAGTTTACTCCATTGAAGATCTTCCCATGCCTGGGTGGCTCAGCGGATTAGTGCCTGCCTTTGGCTGAGGGCATGATCCTGGAGTCCCGGGATCAAGTCCCACATCGAGCTCCCTGCATGGAGCCTGCTTCTCCCTCTGCTTGTGTGTGTGTCTCTGTGTGTGTGTGTGTCTTTCATGAATAAATAAATAAAATCTTTAAAAAAATGATCTTCCCAAACATCACCAAAGGGATTTAAAATTAGGATCTAGTTAATTCTACTATCTAAAGAAATATTGTAATAAAATAGCAATGTAGGTCTGAAATCCTGACATAAGGAAGAAGAGTGAGTGAGGGTCCTCATGGAACCTATGACACCATCCAAGGCACAACCTTGTACAGCTAGGGCTAGCTGTGTGGACAGAAATCTCTTTTGAAAATTCATGCACAGCTTATCAAGTTTTCTTGGTTTGATGGATCCATTCTTTATGATAAAGCTCCAACTTCTGTGGTTCTAACTCTGGTCTCACCAAACAGCCATATGCTTTTATTTTATTGGGTTCTCAAAGTCCAGAAGAACTTTGTGCAAATTATTGACTTTCCTGCCACATATATCTCCTATTATCAATTAAGAAGTTAATATAGCACAAAGAGCCCAGGATTGAAATCAAACCTAGGTTCAACTGCTATAACTATGCTCTGTCTTTTAAATCTATAGATTGAAGAAAACACCTTCTCCTCAATAGTATGTAAAAAAAGAACCTAAAGCAAAACCAAAACCTATTACAGCAGTGGGCATGTTGTAGCACTTACAAAACAGTCACTATGACCATTATTGTTGTAGCTTAAAAATATAAGTCTGGTTAATATAAAGAGGTAATTATCAGTGATTATCAGGTCTGCCTGTATGTGGGCATTACCTGGAGAGTTTTAGCAGATACCAAAGCCTAGAATATATCCCAGACCAAATAAATCAGAATACTTAGAGATAGGGTACAGATAACAGTGTTTTTTAAAAGTTCTTTGGAGATGCTAATACATTAAGAAAAACTCATATGAATAGTTACTAAATTGGATAGTTATTAAATAAATTGAAAAACCAAAAAGCCTAAAAAGCTGACGAACAGGACCCAGACTCACAATGACTTCACTAATCTACAGATACTGATGAACCAGCAAGACCACTATTTAATGGCTTCATGCCCATCTCTCCTTCAAAAAGTTATCTTTAGGGTAATTGGAGGTGTAGTTTTTATTACCACCATCATGAAAGTAGCTTATTACAAAAAGGCTACAATGTATTCAACATATTTATTTTCTGTTAACTTTCCAAATTTGTTTAGTACTTTGTCTAGCCTTGTTCTGTATTTTGCTGTTCAAACTTTTCTTCCATTGTGTTCTTTTTTACACATCATTTCTCCACCAGTGTTCCCTGGATGTTGCAGAGAGTTTATTCTTTAGGTTCATGTAATCCTCCCAAATCTTCACTCCCTCCTTTTGATCAGGTTGTCTCTTTCATTCTGCCAGGGGAAATTTTTTCTCCTGCTCTGTTGTCAGCAGTCCACATCCCTGGAATATCATAATCTCTTCTGTTGTGCACCTGAGTGGTGCCATCTGGCTCTTCTAGTAGGATTATCTCCTGAAGCGAAACTAAACCTCATTGGCTTTCAGTCCATTTATTGATATCTATTAGCATCAGCTTCCCTTCTCCTCCTGACCATACTTCTAGAGGAAAAGCTTAAAAGAAATTAAGACTGAAGGATACTCCCAAATAGTATGACCATTTCATTCACTAACACTTTGTGGAACATTCTTTGCTTTTCTCTAATTTCTCTTGGAGGCAGGAGGAAAGTAGCCTGGGTTTGTCAATGGCATAGCACCATCTTCCAGTGGAAGGAAAAGCCCTAGATTTTCTTTGTGGGTGGCTTATATCCATGCACAGGCACATAGTTAGCACATGTATGTGAATGGAGGGACACAGAAAAATTTAGAAAGTTTTCAGTTTCAAACATTTTCCCCCTTGACACATGTACTTGCTCTTAATATACCAACATTCTGAAGTCTGAGGCACCATGATCACAGAAAGATGAGCAAATGAAGTGCATTGGCTTCCTACTGCTGCTGTAACAAATTTCACTAATGCGGTAGCTTAAAACAATACAAATTTATTTGTTTATAGTTATCCCAAGTCTGAAGTCAAGGTTTGCCAGGGTTGCATTCCTTTTGAAGGGCTTAGAGAAGAATCCAATTCCTTTTCTAGCTGCTAACGGCTGTCCTCATTCCTTGGCTTGTGGCCCCACATCAGTTGCATCCCCCTCCCTCTGCTTCTATTTTCACATCACCTTCTCTGCCTTCTGACCCTCTGCTTCCATCTTATAAGGATTCTTGTGATTATATTGGGCCCACGTGAATAAACTAAGATAATTCCACACACACACAGAGCAATCCCCCCAAATTAAAATCCTTAATTTAATCACATCTGCAAAGTTCTTTTTCAACATGTAAAGTAACATTTTAATAGATTCTAGAAATTACAATATGGACATTTTTATGGGACCATTCTTCAGCTACTCCATAAGGAGTTCTGTACATTAGTGGGGTCCCAATGCTATTTTCTATGTGTTCCACTGTTTTATAGATATAGGTTATGATCATTTAATTTGGCATGAGCTTTTTTTGTTTGTACAACAATAAAAAAATGATCTCAAGGCCAACTTATACCTCGCTTGTACTACTGACAGTCAGCATGAAAAAGTGTGTTGCCATAGAAGTATCCTTCTCAAAGGATAGTGTAGATGGAGCCTACAGTACCACAGTCGGCAGGTGAGAAAGAGCTATACCCTAGCCTTCTTCTTAAAAATCACTGCTCTGAAACTTGATATCATTCAACTGATTTCCTGAAGATTATCCTTGTGCTGAAATAATGTATTTCTACCTTAAAGTAAAACCATTATTTTAGCCACATTGCATGTCATACATTTGGAAGTTGTTCACTTGAAATTATTGACTAAAAACCATGTCTGATGGTTGAGAATTTATCTTGATATTGAGAAGGCTATAAATGGAGCAATACACTTTATGTTAGTCAATATAAACTTCTAAGACACCTATTTTTCAATGAAAAGAAGCAGTAAGAAAAACCTTTATAAATATTACAAGGATACCTCAGAATTGCTCAGGAGCACTCCAGGTTCTATTTTAAGTTTCTGCTACTATGATGGCAGTGCATGTCAATTATTTGTGACATATGGCTCACCCTTAGTTGAAGATTTGTAGAGAATTTCTTTGTTACTACCTCCATAACATTGCATCACCTTCTGAAAAATGATCAAGTTAAAATACGATGTAGGCTTCTTGAGATACCAGGACATGTTGTTGGAAGACTTCAACCCAGAGACTTTCCAGGTATCTTGTAGGCCAACTGTGTCACCAACTGTAGAATTTAGAACCCACAAATTATCTTGCTCATCCTCAACTGGACTTGAATGAGGGGTCTCAAGGCAAGCTAAAATATGATCTTTGTGTTGCTCAGGTTGTATGTGATAACCTATCTAAATCCAAGAGATAATCTTTACCAAGAATACGACTGCACCAAGGAAAGTCAATGCTGTTATGAGGAAGGTCATGAACGTTCTTTATAAAAGCTCCAGAGAGCACATGGGCTGAGTTGGAGCCATCATTATTAATGAGCAATAACTATGTTTCAAGGTATAATGATAACAGTGGGACCATCAGAACTGTCCTTTTGAGAATCAACTGTCCATGAGTTTATTTTTTTTTTTAATTTTATTTATTCATGATAGTCACAGAGAGAGAGAGAGAGAGAGAGAGAGGCAGAGACACAGGCAGAGGGAGAAGCAGGCTCCATGCACCGGGAGCCCGACGTGGGACTCGATCCCAGGTCTCCAGGATCGCGCCCTGGGCCAAAGGCAGGCGCCAAACCGCTGCGCCACCCAGGGATCCCCTGTCCATGAGTTTAATTCTACCTTCTGATGATTCATTTTAACTACAAAAGGAAGAAATTTGTGATTATTTTCAAGTCACTGAAACAACAGAATAGTCATGTGGCACTTCCATCATAATATAATCCAGAGAAACCCTTCAAATAGGTATCAACCACCCTTCCTCCTGCTGGTTTAGGGTTATGTTTTCTAGATTGCATAGAATATCATATGCAAAGTATCAAGACTTTGAGTTTTTTAGTACTGTTCTCTGTGTTAGGGTTCTCCAGAGAAACAGAACCAATAGGAGATAGATGTGAAAAGATTTAATATGAGGAATTTGTTCACATGACTATAGACACTGAGAAGGCTCACAATCTGCCCTCCAAAAACTGGAGACCCAGGAAAGTGTGGTATAATTCCTGTTTAAGTCTGGAGACCTGCAAACCAGAAGAGCCAGTGGTGAAAATCTTATTCCAAGGGCAGGGGAAAAGCAAAGTTCTAGCTCAGGTAGTCAGGCAGGAAGAAAAAGGATGCGTTACTCCTTCCTTTGCCTTTCTGCTTCATTTGGGGTCTGAGTGGATTTGATGGTGTCACCACACTGAGAGGGTCATCTGCTTTGCTGGGTCTGAGTCACCAACTCAAAAGTTTCTCTGATCTGGAAACACCCTCACAGACACACCCAGAAACAATGTTTAATCTGGGCACGCATTGGCCTGGCCAAGTTGACACAAAAAAATTAACCATCACAGTCTTTTTTGAGTTCTTATAATTGATTCTGCAGGGACATAGAGTATGATTAACTATGAATAATATTTTGTTGAGGGCCTTTTTTTTTTTCACTCTAACCCAAACCATCTGCATCAGATCTGGATAGTTCATTCCTCTTTATGAGAAAAAAAAAATCTTTCAGCTTATCCCAACCATGATTACTTATTATGTGCTATATATTTATTACATAAGAAGTTAAATCAGCCTAGAAAATACATTTGAGACAAAGTGATATATACTTTGTTTTTAAAGGGAGAGGAGTTGGAATAAAGGGGGAAATTAGATAAGGAAAACAAAGATGAATGGCATTGGCACACACAGAATATATACCTTGTGTTCCTATCTACTGCTAAAGAGGAACTCACAATTTTCACCCTAAATTCCCTAGCACTCAAAACATAGTCACAAAAAAGAGCACTTGCATGCCTTACAGTACTCACGAAACAGAACATTGCATTTATTCAGAAGAAAAACAGCTTGCTATGGCCCTCATAACCATGTTAGGCACCTATCAGGGTGAAATCTCTGGAGGGTGACCCATGTCAGGGTGACCAAAACCAGCACACGGCCCCACCCAATCACAAGAGGGCAAGAAATGCAGTCCTGCAATTTGCCCTTCCAGATGGAAAATTGGCAATGGCACCCATGATGTCTAAACTATCGGCCTTCTAACAACAAGACAAGTAGTAGATACTCAGTATTATCCCTTCCATAGATATACAATGTTATTGAAAGGGCTGGATATTTTGCCGTCAATCTAAGTCAGTGATGTGATGTCAAGGTTATTTAATAAGAATAATTCTGTTAGGAAACAACCACTATTAAAAGAACATATTAGTGGAAGCAATGAAGGATAACATGCCATCAATATGAATAGTATAGACAGCCACTTTTATTACACATTACGTTTGTGATGTGGTGTGTTCTGTGCTGTTAGAAATGATTTAAAGATAGCCAGAACTAGTTTCTAGCAATACTACCTTGGTACAGTATACACGGCCTAGGTCAGCACCACTCGGCTAGTCTAGCGGACAAGTACACTATCAAAATTCAAAGAAGGTAGCGTTTCCAAGGAAAAAGTCAGTTTTGCAAAGATTAGAAAACTCCCCATATCATGATTATGCTTTTTTATTTGAAAAACTGACATTTATCTTGATGTGACATTTTCCTAATCCCTTAATGACTTTTAGTTGAAATACCAACGTGCAGAGAGAAAATCGTCATGTGAATACAATACTTTTATTTATGAAGTATACTGCTATTAGACGACAGAGCTGCTGGTCCTGACCAGTCCCACAGACTTTCACACGGACACTTGTTTAAAAAGCACCACCTTCGGTGCTACTGGCCTTCTTCTTTCCCAGAAGCTTCTCATTCACCTGTGTCCTAGAGAGTCCACAGAGGTGGAAGCAGAGACTTCACTCATGACTATATTTCTTAATTCCCATTTCTAAGATGTTCAAGGGAAGAAACCACGAGGCACTAACCCAGGCACTAGGTAGGAAAGTCAAAAACGGAGATTTTTCCAGTGTGCCAAGTAAAAGGCATCCCGGAAGGGAGGACCCAAGGGTTCTTTCTGCAATAAAAGTAGACCTGTTGGCTGAATATTAACTGCATCTTCATAACTTTTTTCTAACATTAAATAAGAGGTATATCAAATGAATATTTGCCTCCAAGAATTAAAAAATAATAAAAAGGATTAGTTGAACGAGTGCTTAAAATGTCTTAAATGTCTCCATAATACAATTTTAAAAGGAAAGTCAACCCAAGTGAAAAGCTAAAAACCTCGGGTGCCTTTTTGTTTATTTTTCGGTTTCAGAAATGATATTTTAAATCTCAGTGTCCAGCTCCATATCTTTACATAAAACTTGCCCAGGCCTCTTTGAAGAGGTAGTCTTGGCTGCAATTATGCTATCTAATGACGAAAGTGAAAAATTGGATTCCTGACTGACCCCGGCAGGTTAGCTCTTTATGCTCCAATGATATAAGAGACCAGCTAATAAGACCTCACCATGCATGGCTTTAAATGTTATTGATGGCCTTAAAGCAATTCTACCCTTTTTAAAATTCTTTTGTGCATCTGGTCTTGTTATCACCCCGGGAGTGACTTATACACAGTGGGCTCATGATTCAGAGAGCGAGTTTCCTGTCATTTGTCTTACCTTCATGGCGTTACGATTTCACTAAATTTTCCTCTGGGAAAATTAACAGAGAGGGCAAAAGAAGCATCAATTGTTGTGTTTTGTGCTGTCAATGAATACCCTCTTCATTCTTTATCCCTTCTCATGTAAAATCATTTGAGTTTATGTATTTTAGGCACTTTCTGACCTCTGATAACACACATTGCCTTCCCTAAGATCGTGTCAATCCATCTCTTCAGTTGAAGTTATGAAAGCCTGTTCTCTGGTGTGAATGGACATGTTTTCAACCACTGCTGTGAAATACAGAAACTAAGGCTCTGCTCTGGGGAATTCCAGCTTGGGATGTCTCTGTGATGGAGTCTAAGAATATCTAATTCTAAAACTTTCAGAGAGGATTCTCATTTGCATTCAGAATTTATCAGAGCTGTGGGAGAAAATTGCCTTGGAAATTTGAGTTCTGAGTCTTCTCCATTCATTTCTATACAAAGGCCAAAAAATGGCACCCAATGGTCCTTTGCTGACCTCCCCCCACCCAAGGAAGGTGATACCCTTGATTTAGAAAGGTATCCAAATCATTTGCACTGGTTTCTTCTCAATGGACACCATTTCCAGGAATCTAAAAGTAAGATCACATTTTAATCAACTGCCTTTACCTAGAACACTTGCCTTTTCTGTTCACCTCTTTTCCCCCTTCCCTACCTGGTAAAAACAATGCACACAGGATGTCTGGAACTGTCAAGATCCCATGTAGGTAACAGGATCAGAATTAAGAGACAGTGAGACATTTGTACAAGAACAGTCCCCATCCTTCAATCTATAAACAAATCCTCTTTTCCCCTATTCATACATACTGTGGGACAAGATAGGAAAGCAGCAGAGAGAAAGGCTTCAGAGATATGCATATGTATAAGCCCTCATTTAAATATATCTACATACCAGTATTGCAATTCAACATTTAATGAGTTCTACTCTGAGGCAGTACGATAAGTATTAAAGCTAAGGAGATCAATAAAATATCTTTCTAAGCATGGGGTTACTCAGACACCTAGGCAATGAGGAGAGCAAAACACTGTTATTAAGAACAGTTCCAAATACTAAATTTGTTGTGCATACACTACCTTTAAATTTTTTTAATTTAAATTATACCTACCATTTCAATGAAGATTGAACATAGTCTGATGAGAAAACATTGGATGGAGGCTAATGGCCTGGGTCCTCAGCTGCCCACATCAGCTCCCCATCAGCCACTGATCTGTCTCAGGTCTCTGTTCTGCTGAATATGTAGATTTCCAAAGCCCCTTCCTGCTCTATATCCTCAAACTATTGCAATTGCCCTGCTAATGATCTATTTCTTATTATAATTCTGTTTCTGATTCTTTCCCCTTATTTCTCTTTTGCAGATTCTTTTCATGGGCATGATGACTGAGTACTATCACTACTTTTTCACAACCCTGGTAAGTACTTCCAGTGGAAATGTATTCCGTGCTGTAGGAAAACATCTCCAGTTATTTCAAAAGTCAGCCCCACCAGTGTCAGAAGCAGGGTATTGTCATGGAGATTTGTCTTACTTTCCTAAGAATCCTTTAAATCCAGAAATGCTGAACAGCAGGTTCTTTCTTTTTTTAAAAAATTAGCATCAATGCCTGTGCATCTGGAAAGGGATTAAAATGATAGTTCCATTAAATAGAAACCGTCAAAGAGCAAACTAGTCATAAAGAATCATCTACATTTTCTAGATACATTAGAAGGCACACTAAAATGTATCTTAGCTTTTTTGATCCTATGGGATTTACAGAGACCCTTCAGGACCAATTTGCCCTCACGGTCTTGCTTTTTTCATCCTTTGCTCACAAGCAGATATTACAAATCAGACCCTGGACTTTCCATATTCTATATTGCATAGGATCCTCAATTTATAGGCCAACCTAACTTTGTGTAATGTATTCATTTTAGCACATCACGTTGCTTACTGTGGAGTTTGTGAGGGATTCCATATGCATTCTAGAATTTTCTGTCTGACGTCTTGTAGTTTGAGTAACTTTCCTTCCATTCATTGAGCGCGCTAAAGGAAATCTTTCTTTCTAGGTCTTATTCTTTAAATTTGCTTCCTTAAGCATTTCCCTCTTGTTTTATCTGCATTTGCCATGCTTTGCTTTTTGTATTCTTAACCATTCTTGCCCATGACTATTGGTAAAACTTACAGAAGAAAGTTATGTAGTACAAGGGGGGAAAAATATAACACTTTAGAAGGCGGTACTCTTTTTCTGATACTGAGCCAGGAGGACAGAACTGCCCTCTTAAAACTCTACGGTCTAATTCAACATTATCTTGGGAAAGGGTAGCTGCATAAAGAAGAATTATTCAGAAGAACAAATCCGTGTGCCTCTTCTGCACAGATCATGAGGTGTTTCTGAAGCTGCCTCTCCTTAGGAACCACGGTCATCACTGATCATCTTGCATTGCACTTCCATAAAGCAGTTACACTCTTAGGAAATTTTTCTCTTTTTCTTTCCTTGTTAAGTGTTATTTTGAATGTTTGGTTTATTCCAAATGCAAGATATCTTTAATGACATATGATAGAGTTAAACCTTTCTTCACAAGAAGCAAGCTGAAATTTTTGTATTGTTTTAAATATGAATCAACAGGGGCACCTGCATGGCTCAGACAGTTAAGCATCTGCCTTGGGCTCCTTTTGCCTTCAGCTCAGGTCATGATCTCAGGGTCCTGGGATCAAGCCCCATCTCAGGCTCCCTACTCAGTGGGGAGTCTGTCTCCCTTTGCTCCTCCCTATTGTTTGTGCTCTCTCTTTCATAAATAAATAAATAAATGGATAAATAAATAAATAAAATCTTAAAAAAATAAATATGGATCAACATAAACATCTGGTTTATACTCAGCCTCATCTGTAAGAGAAAACTTAAGTGGGTTAAACTTTTCTTCCTGAAACATTGTCTGAAAGGGAATTAGTTCCAGTGCTATGATACCCATGTTCACACAACCCTATGCTTTGGTTCGTTCTCCAAGGAGAACACTCAGAGCTTGCATCCAGTGAAAATTCTTCATGCTCTCATTGTATGGGGCATGGGTCAATGAACCAGAGAATGGTATTTTTTCCTGCTGGAAGTGATCTTCCTATCAAATGCATAAGAAAATTCCAAATTTCATCTCCTTTACCAGATCTAAGGCAGCAGGAAGTGATGGGTCATCCTTGGACTAGTCACATCACCACTCAGAACTTCAGTGTCCTCATCTATAAAATAAGAGCATTGGACCAAATGGGCACAAAGATCCCTTCCAATTCCCCAAACCCTATATTCTAGAAACAGAACTTTAACTTCTCAGAATATTGTATCCTGTGCCCAAGGGCATACTAATTCCTCTTCTTGGTTTATCCAAATTCTAATAGCATTGCAAAAAATAGTGGAAAATGAAAACTGCTCACTGCCTAGAGTTTCTCAGGCAGCGTGCAAGCAAAGAACAACGGGAAATTCTTTGATGAAGCAGTGAGGATGGCAGTTATTTTAATTTTAATCTACCTGTTGCTTCAGCAGTCATTATTCTGTTTTGCATAAAGGACATTGAAAATGTTAACTCTTTCTACTTTTATCATTTTTAATACTGCGCAGGACTTATTTGCTTTAGATCTGGAACTCTATAGGTACAGTGGGGTAAACATGACTGGATTTCGGCTGCTTAATATTGACAACCCTCATGTGTCCTCCATCATTGAGAAGTGGTCCATGGAGAGATTGCAGGCACCCCCCAGGCCCGAGACTGGCCTCTTGGATGGCATGATGACAGTAAGTAGTCTTAAAATAAAAATCATTTGAGATGACGTTTGCCTCCTTAGGGGTTAGGTAAAGAAGCACCTATGCCTCCTCTAGTGGAAGTAAAAGTATTATAACTTGTGCCTTGACTTGAATGAGAGAAGGAGTAAAATTTTTAGGTATTTTGAACATCTATGCACGGCTACTATCGAAAATTGCTATTTTCAGCTTTCTGGACTGTACGTCCCTCTGATTTAAAAAAAAAAAAAAAAAAGAGTTAAATGAGTAGCCACCATTGCCAGCCAAATGGAGCCAAAGCAGAAGCCAAAGTGAGGGTGAGTAGAGTGAGTTTTACCCTTGGAAATGTGGCCTTGGGAAGGGGGGAGGAAAGGAAGAGCAAGTTGCCTACAAAAGTGATGCAGAGCAAGTTTGCGGCCCTCCTTTCTTTTTTTTTTATTAATAAATTTATTTTTTATTGGTGTTCAATTTGCCAACATATAGAATAACACCCAGTGCTCATGCATGCGGCCCTCCTTTCTTGCCACATCTCAGCAAACGGTGGCACACGTGGAAAGACACCAGATTTGCATACAGTTGGTGTGTTCACATTCTTCCTGCCTGGATGTGTACAGGAACACCTCTGCAGACACTGACAGTGATTCACACCAGCCATATGTTGCTCTTGAAGCAGATGCCAGGCCCACCTCCTGACAAGGAGAGGTACTCTGCTGAACAGATAAATTGCAAACTGCCTCATCAGAGAGCTTCTCGCTAACAGCATTTGTCTTTCGTTGTCAAATGCACCTACCTTAGCTTTATTTCTCTAATGAAGCTCCCTACGTGATGAAGAAAATAGCAGGACATTTTTTAAAAAGCTTTCTATGTAGGAATCATGTCATCTAAAGGGAAAGATACTAGGAATGCGGGCAGGTAATAGCATTTGAAATTGGCATCGTATTTCATTCTCTGTTCCCATCATCGGGAGAAGCACTCTTGCTTTTAAGATGCAATTTACCGATAACCGAAAGGTATCATCTTGCAGAGAAATGAACTTGGGATTTCTTTTCCTTTTCTACCATTTTTTTTTTTCCATGAGAAACAAATGAATACCAAGGAAAATGAATTAATAAATGAAATGGTTCTGGATGATTCCTTGTTCAAGCTCCCTGATTGTTTTTCTTTTTTCTTTTTTTTTTTTTTCCTGATTGTTTTTCAAACCTGAAATAACTCTTAAAATATACAAAGTGATCGGAGAGATAATGATAGAAAGCATTTTAATACAAATGAGCCTTCGGTGATTTGAAACATTGCTTTGAATAGGAACAAGTAGAGACTATCCAGGGAAGTACTAGACCTTCTGAGAGGGAAGGGGGCAAGCTAGAGAGAAAAAGAGTTAGAGACAGAGGGAGACAGAGGGGTATGCTAATACAACAGCTTTTTTCTTCTTCCTCTTGGATTTATAATTCCAGTGAGTTCAAATGTCTCAAATCCCCTGCCCTCACACCTTGCCTCCCAATGAGATTTCTATCCACAGGCTGAGATCTCCAATAATTGTTACCTACACTCAGTGTATTCCACTAAAAAAGTTACAGTTTGGAGCTATGTTATCACAGCTTGTGGATTCAGGCCAAACATTAAATATTCATCACAAGTATGGCTTAATTTACAAAAAAAAAAAAAAAAAAGCATCTGTTGCATTCAATTATACAGGACAGTTTGTACATATTGACTGAGATGAAGAAAATCATTGAACAAGGAGGATAGAACCGTGCAAGTCACACCAACTCAGGCCAGGCAGGGGATGCAGCTATTCCGCTAGGACTGCTGCCAGTGGCCTGGG
This sequence comes from Canis aureus, assembly GCF_053574225.1. Lineage (NCBI taxonomy): Eukaryota > Metazoa > Chordata > Mammalia > Carnivora > Canidae > Canis > Canis aureus. The sequence continues at coordinate 29,367,034 of NC_135640.1, read as the reverse complement.
CAAATGGCAGTTCCATGGGCAGGAAGCATGGTGCAGCCAAGTCCCAGTGGATGGAAGAGGTCCTGTTTTGCCTAAAGTTTACTACTGTCATCTCACTTAAGAAAGGGATTTCTAGGCTCTGTTATTGCTCCTGTTATTATTAGAAACTATAAAAAAAGAGAAAGGGGAGAAAATGGATTTATCAGAATTTATCTTCAGAAAGGAAGAGAAGGGTTCCCTGGGCACCAAAAGTGGGGAGAGTAGATATATCAGTCATGTCTATACTAGTCTAAAAAAGTGGTAGAACACAGCACCCACTAGAAGTTGGATCCCATAGTCATACAGATCGGTTTTCCCCTGGTTTCACTGAAATAGAAGTGATATACTTCATCGCATAAGTGTAAGGTATACAGCATAACAGATTGACTTACATATATTGTGAAATGATTATTGCAATAAGTTTAATTAGCATGCATCATCTCATATAGCTACAATAAAAAGAAAAAAAATGGTTAGATATAGTTTTGAAATTAATCCCATGAAGTATAATAGTGACATTTATTCACCTGAAGACTCCATTTTGGCTTCTAGTAATGGAGGCCAATTTGGGGATGTGGAAACTGAGTCACAGTGAGTTTAAAGAGTAGATTTACAGGTTTGAAGCCCAATGGACTAATCTCTGAGTTGAGAGAGCAGAAACTCATGTCCCCAAGCCAGGGCCCAGATTTTCTTCCATTTTCTTCCCCACCTTCCTGATAAAAAAAAAAAAAGCCCTATGGTTTCAGTTCCACTGGGTCTGTATTCCTCAGATCTCATGGTTCATTCTTTCTTACATCTGTAGCATTTGTGACTCTCACTGCCTAAAACCTTCTTCCCCTGTCAAATCCACTTCACCAGAGAGGCCTGTTATTCTTTCTTCCATGGCCTGTTTTCTTTCGCTGTGTAGCCCTACAACTTCACACACTATATTTTGATTCGTTTGTTCAGTGCCTTCCTCTACAAGAATACAAACTCCATGAGGACAGAGAGGCTTTGTCTTTTTGTGATGTCCTTTATGCCCAGAAATAGAAAAGGTCTGGCACAAAGCAGGCCTTCAATAAATATGTCTTTAATAAGGGAGCTAATGCTAAATAAATAAAAATTGGGCTTCTGCTAAGACCAACATGTTAAATGAAAAATATTCATATACCCCTTAAATAAATCTGTAAAAGCCCAAAGAGAGTTCCTACAAGTAAGAACTAGGCATGTGTAGTGAAGATAGTGATTATTCTAAAGTAATAATAATATTTTAAAAATTAACCTAGACTAACCACTATCTATAATTAAATAATGCCATTACTAGAAGAGAGTTGCATTCACTGAAATCATATGCATTATACCACTACTCTCCAAGGCAAATTTCCCTATTGCCTTTATAGTTTTATTTTTGTGTGTGCTGCATTCATATACAGATGCCTGTAGGAATATATAATATAGAAATTTTTAAAAATATGTTTAAAAATATCCATGTGTTTTTACTTCCCACCTACTTGTCTGATTTTCTCTTTAATATTTTTAAACTTAAAAATTTCTTAGAATATCATACACCAAAAATATCTTCAAAGAATATTATTATATATGACAAAACACATCCAAATCTGAAAATCATGCCCAATGAAAAATTTTGACTCCAGACTTAACAGCCATAGATGTAATTAAAGAAAAAAAATATTGACTTTGAAAATAAGGTTAAAATTGTGTTAATTAAGAAACCTGTTACTGAGTCAATAGAGTTCAAAAATAGTGAAACTCGTTATTTAAAACATCTTGAGATTAAAAAAAGAAAGTGTTTTCTCAACCGAAGTGTTGATTAACTCAATAGAAGTTTGGAGTAATTTTACAAAATCTACTTCATTCCCTTTTATGGCGCTTAAATTTTTCTTAGCACTTGGGGTGATTCAGTCTATTGGCTTCTGAATAGACTGAGATAATGGAGTGACCCATTTTCAGGTAGAGTCCTCTCTGATTGTGAACCAAAACTGTGCATGATTCAATAGTGCTTAGTAATCATAGAAACAAGAACGTTGATCCGTCTTTGGCCTTCCCAGTTCTTCAAAAGCATTCACAATATAGTTATGTCAGTAGCCTTATGTTACGTGTGAGCATTTCCTGTAATCGTGATCCAGGAGGGAGGTACCTTTGAGTGTCACCTAAATGTCAGCTGCTGCTCCAGCAACAAAAGACAATGGGCTATGAAATTCAATGGAAAAACCAAGATCTTTCCAGATGAGGAAAGCCTAGATTAAGTACTGGCTATGTCCCCTGAATAACTAAATGACCTGACTAGGTTATGTGGCATCTCTGAGTCTGCTTGCTTACCTGTCAATCTGTGTAATAATATTTTACAGTGTTACTCTATAGATTAAATTAGATAATATATATAAAACCTCCAGGACATAGAATTGGATTTACTTGATGGTACCTGCTATTATGCCAGTTTGTAGTCAATATAGGAACAAAAGACATTCTGAAATGCAGAGACCAAATCCTTACTTGTTTACAGGAGATGTGTTTCTTGGCCTGCACAGGTAGCCCAAGATAGCCCCTTACCTGGGACCTGTGTGACCTTGTGTGACCGACCATAGGAATCACCCAGGTGTGTTTTCCAAAGTCCACATATGGTCCTCTTTTCCCAATTTCTCATGTCTCTCCCAAAAGCTGGAAAATGTTTATTGAAATTAGAATATGCCAACCTCTGCACCAGGTCTCACTGGATCTGCTGGACTTCTGCCCTAATTACTGAATTTCTAGATTGTGAGTATATGATTATATCTTTGCTACCTTCTCCAGGCCATTTCCAAACCCCAGTTCACTTGCGGGTCGCTCTTCTCAGCATCCTGAACGCTCAGGATGTGCACTGCCTCTCCCACCACTTTGGCTGTTCAGTAGCATCTGCCCCCGCAAGGGAAACTAGCTCATTCATACTAAGAGACAAATTCCTGCTAGCTCTATGCTGTGGGTGAGATATTTGGATTTTAATAGAGGAATCAGTGAGAGAATAAATTTAGGAAATGAGGGAGAAGGGTGTCATTTGGGAGAACTTCTCTTACAGAAAACTGCCTTGTCCATCCATGTCAGGCCAGTGAATATTTCTGAATTTGCAGAGAAGATGGGAAATCTATACTTTTTGCCCATTTGTTTCACAAAGACTAAGTCTTCCTTCAGCACTCCCATCTCCTGCAGTTTTCTTTTTCCAATAACGCCATACAAGGAAGACAGCAAAATGCAAGGAATCTATAAAGCCATATCCTGTTGTTACTCCTCATTTCCAAAGAGTAGCATCTCCCTGGATTTTGTTGGGATCCCCAAGACCACATTCAGGTTTCACTTGGCAGAAGAACTCACAGAAATCGGAAGGGCTGTTAACTCAGAGATAACAGTTTATTACAGCAAAGGGATACAGATTAAAATCAGCAAAGGAAAAGTTGCAAAGGGCAAAGTCCAGGAGAAACTATATGGGGACTACTAGTGGTCCTCTCCCAGGAAAGTTGCTTTGACAAGTGCTTCATTCTCTACAGCAATGACATAAGGCAACATGTACAGAGTGTTGCCAACCAGGGAAGCTCCTTCAGGCCTTGATGTGCAGGGTTTTTACTGGGAGTCAGTCACATAGGCATCGAGCATCCTCATAGCTGATCCCATCTGCTCAGTCTCCAGCCATTCCAGAGCGCAAACTGATAGATACAGCATGGCCCAGGGCTCCAGATGAACAAAAATAGGCATTCACCATAAATCATACTGCTAAACTGCCTGAAACTGCCCAAGACCCCAAATATACAAAAACACAATGGTCAGGCAGGATATTCCCAGGTTTTGGACATTATCTCCCAGAACCCAGTCAAAAGCCAGTCCTTTCTTGGAAATATGTGTAGAGCGTGGGCACCTCGGTCCTGCTGAGTTGAATCTTTATTGCACACTGTTGTGATAACCAAAACACAGTGTGAGACTGCTTTTTGTATGCTTGTTTCATGATCCATGTTGTGGTAAAGAGATTTTCTTAGGGGCACTGAGTAATGTGGTCTCATTCAGTCTTTCGATATAAATAAAACGTGAAAATAAACACATTCGGAAAAATAAAATCTGAAACACAGGCCAATTTCTTTTACATTTATCTAAAATAACTCGAGAGTTGCTACTCGGTAAGCTGGCCTCCAGCACAGAACTGAAAAGGGAAGAAAATTCAGGGGTGGTTTATTAGTGTTATAAAATAGGTAGACACACGTCTCCTCCATCTAAGAAAGCGTTGCGCATCAAAGGGAAGTGTGGTTTTAGAATAAATGGTTTTCTTCTTTGAATTTGAAAAGCACTGATCAGGCCCATGGTTTTGAGCTGTGTTATTACCCAACCCAGTGTGGAGGCAGCCTTGACAAAGAAAGTCAAAATCCTTCCTTAGCCCAGCTTATGGAAGAGTTAGATCAAAACTTCACTCCTCACACTTCTCTACCAACTCTTTCAATTAGTCAATTAGTGAATACGCATACAAATTTGCAAAAAAATATACTCCACTGCTAAAATGGTCCAGGTCCCAAGAGCATAGTGGTTAAGGGGGTGAGTTCCAAAATCTAAGTTTACATCCTAAGTTGAAATTCTCACTTGCCTAGTAAGTTAGTTACTTCCTGAAGTTACTTCTCTAAGTCTCCATTTCCCTGTTGGTAAAATGGTGACAATACCTATTTCAAAGTCATCGTTTCAATAATTTAAGGTGACAGCATGTGTAGGATGCTTATAGTGCCTTGTGTGTAGTAAGTTGTCCGTGAACATTCACCATAATTGAGCTATTATTGTAATTATTAAATCAGCATTAAATATTTGTTTTAGAGGCAGCTCAACTTCGTGGTTGAGAACATAAACCCTAGCTCCAAATTCCTGGGTTTGAATCTTGGTTTGCCCACTACTACTTTGGGGAAGCCATTTAACCTGGTCATATCTTTACCCATAAAAGAGTAAAGGTTATGATGAAGATTCAGTGTTTGCAAAGCATTTAGAGCAGCACCTAACATACAATAAGTACTTGATAAAAGTCAGCTACTATTAATTGAATTTCAAAAAGTCTCATTCTGCCAATTGATTACTCTCCTTCAATTATACCAAATTAGGATAGCAGAGTGGTGAAGAACATGGGTGCTAGAATCAGACTGTCATGGGTTCACACTCTGGCCATGCAGCTGATTAACAGAGTAGCCTTGGACTAATTTTTCTGAGCCTCAATTTTCTTATCTATGAAATTGATTACACCAGTTTTGAACTGAAATAATCAAAACATTTTTAAGCTTTAACAATCACTACCACCACCACTACTGATCTAACTTCTATATGTCAATGATATAAGTAAAACAACTTATTTTACAAGTACATCTTAAAACCTTGGGATTATACAGTTCTCATAAAAATGTATTTTTTTTGTATTTTATTTTAAGGCATGAAATAACATTAATTCCTTCAGCAATCATTTATTAAACAACTTTAAATAACGTTTATGTGCCAGTAACTGTCCTACACACTAAAGACACTAAAGTCAAACATTTCTTCATTCACAAAACCCACATTCTTACTGAGAAACCAATGTCACTATAAGTGTAATATGGAAATGGAAATGCAAATGGAAAATGCAATGATAGAGATTGCACAGGAAGCATTTAAAGGGGGGATATTCTTTGGACTTGTCGATGGATAAAGTGTGAGATGTAGGAACCCTCTCTTTCCTCTTCCATTAAGACATGCTCTCAATAAGTGCACAGTAAATGTTGAGCTCATCAACAGATTTCTGGGGAAAAAAAAAAAAAACATGATAATCTTTGATCTATGACCTAGATTCTAGATTTAACTCTACCAATTATTTGCTATACGTAGGACCCTACACATATAGGGGTCTAGGGGTTATTTCTTCTAGGAGTCATTTTTTCTACATAAGTAGTTCTATCTATCTGTTCTGTTGATTTGGGGAGCTTGTTGAGAATTTCAGATGAAGTTCTGATGAAAACTCTCAACTAAAATGTGAAAGTACTATACAATTTTATCCTTAAAGAAAACAACAGGACAATATTTTTATAAAATACTAGCAGTTTTGTGTGAAATTTTGCAAATGAGAGAGATTTCATAAGGAAGGGAAGAATGAGATGGCAACCCCCAAAAGCAAGGACTACCTTAAACTCTCTATCAAAAAGCAAATGCTGACAAGAGTAGGATATTCCAAGCAACTTACATGAGTGTGTTTTTCAAAAAGTCTTCCACAACCTGCTATTGGATTTGATTCCACAACTTAAACCTTCCTGACTCCAGCAAATAGAAGTGACCGACACAAATACCCCTATTTGGAAATTGCCTATAAGTTTTGCTTGAAGCTGTTTCTTTCTGCCAAATAGGAATAAGTAAATATTTTAATAGATATATGTCCTGAGAAACAAAATCTGATACTGAAATTTTGAGGTTTAGTAGCTTCTAACTCAACATAGCTGATCTTAACACTGTGCTTAACATAGATGCTCCAAAAATATTTGTTCCCTGAATCAAGTTTTTTGTGGCTGAGATGAGGGTTGGTTTTGTTTTAGTTTTTTGTTTTGTTTTGTTTTGTTTTTTGTTTTAAGAACTCAAAACAGGGCAGCCCGCGTGGCTCAGCAGTCTAGCATTGCCTTCAGCCCAGGACCTGATCCTAGAGACCCGAGATCGAGTCCCACGTCAGGCTCCCTGCATGGAGCCTGCTTCTCCCTCTGCCTGTGTCTCTGCCTCTCTCTCTCTCTCTATATATATATATATATATATGGCTCTCATGAATAAATAAATAAAATCTTTAAAGAAAAACCTCAAAACAAAGCAGAGCTATCATTCCATGTACTGTGGAGTATGAAGTATTATTTTAGAGAAAAATAGCTATCAGAGAGTGAAGACTGTTCAGCTGGCGAATAAATAGCTGCTGAGATCAGACAAATAGGAGATAAGGAAACAGGCAGAATGATTATGCAGGTAAAGGAAGGGAAACAAAGATGGAATCGAAGATGTGATGTGTGTTTTCCTCCACAGACTGAAGCAGCTCTGATGTATGATGCTGTGTACATGGTGGCCATTGCCTCCCACCGGGCTTCGCAGTTGACTGTCAGCTCCTTACAGTGTCATCGACACAAGCCATGGCGCCTTGGACCCAGATTTATGAACCTAATCAAAGAGGCAAGTGCTACTCATTCATGGCCCAGTTCTTTCCTAGCCATAGTGCTGTTTGACTTGTTCATTTAATGTGGTCTTCCCACATGGCTTTGTTGGCATGATATCTATAAAAGAGGAGAAACCACCATCATCCAATCTGCTAGGATTTCACTGGTAAAAGTTTGTCTGGAAAAACTACCAGGAATTTTCCAGTCTGATGTTGAGAAGTTCAAATAAGTTATCAGATCAAAACACTCATCTTCCTTCATCTCAACTATGTCTCAGTTGCTGCTGGTTCTTTTCCACATACATTCATAAGTGTTTGTAGGTGCTTATTCTATGCTCCATTGAGTCAGGGAGTGGGTTAGCGCATCACCGAAGGTTACCAGAGATAGTTCCAACCTTAGCAGCCCACAATCCCAGTTGTTTCTTAAATATCAGGTGGTATAGGACTGAGTAGGGCCACGTTGTCCTAATGATATAATAATTATTTCACCATTTGTGAGCAAACCAGAAAATTCTAGTCTATTCAAAACTTACCAAGTGTACTAAAGGTTTTCAAGAATACAGGGTATTTGGTAAAGGTGAGTTTTTCATGATTACCCTACAATCTCGGACTGTCCCCTACAATTTCCTTTTCTCTGATGCAATTTGACTTGTCTTGATCAGATCCTATTCTAAGATCCCAAGATTCTTTATAGATATGCATCCTTGGATTTTCTTTTACATCAACATACATCCAGGGTGTGTCTGGACTTGACAAAGTGAAATAATGCTTAACTGAGTACACACCCTACTCTATGGCGCTGCTCTAATGTTTTCTCTATAAGATGCAGAAATTTGCCTCTCAAATGAAGAGTATCTTTATTGCCTTCTGTATTGGAGATGGTTGAGATGAGACAAAGCCATAAAAGAGAAGAATGGGAGGGACATAGTGCAAGAGAAGAATGCCTAGCCAAGAGCAAGGGAGAAATCCTACATTGGGCATCATCTTTGTTGGTCTCTTTGGCACCTACAAACTCTCACAAGGGTTGTTCATCTAATTCCCCATTGACAGCTGACTCTGATCCCTCAGAGACTCTGATCAACAGTCTGTATGAACCAGAGAGACAGTATGTATGAGGCTTGGCACCACCCAAGCTCCAAAGTAAGGCTGGATCTAGGGTATGGCAAGTAGCAAAGACTATCCTGGGCGTATGATTTAAGGAGGCACTCACTCTCAGGTTTGAACAGGAGACTGTGAGGGAGTACTTCCTTAAATTTTGTGCCCCTGGGAACCTCTCTGATCTCACTGTGGTCCTGGCATGGTTCCTTGGGTTTAAATCGCAGCTCCACAAACACTTACGAGCAATATAATCTACACAAGTTACATAAATACTTGCATCTCAATTTTCTCTTCTGTAAAATGGGAATAACACCTTGTATCTCATAGCATTATTGTAAGGATAAAAATAAAAGTATGAAGAACAACACAAAAACACAGTAAGAATCTTAGATATTAGCTATTCTCTTACTATTGGGAGAGACTACTAATAATAGCCTCATTCAGTTTACTGAGTGTGATGCCAGGAATTTAAATCTGGTAGCAACAACAACAACAACAACAACAAAGAAATCACAAATAGGCATGAAATGAAATACTCTTTCTGACAGCTACATAAATCTGACATACTGTGCCTAGTGTAAAAACATCGCCCAGTCTCTGCTCTCCCCGCAGCGATCATGGTTAGGTCCTGAATTGCCATCCTGATCACCTTGATCTTTAACAAGAAAACAGCTGGTTTCCTTTCATCTCCTGCCAGTGCAGGGAGAGGCAGGAGGCCACATGAAAGCTTAGGATCAAACACTCAGAGCACCCCAAGCACCTTTTTGCTTATACTTAGGTTGCATAAGAAGGTAAAATTACCAAGCCACAGTTAGGGATGTTTAAAGAAATAATGAACTCCAAGATGAGGGACCACACTGAAAGCAAGAAAGCATTTTATGATCGTTTACTCCGAAGAGCAAATTCCCCATTCTCAGGCTCCACAGTTGGGGGTTGAAAGGAGATGCGGGTCATAGATTAAAAACTTTTATCACTGTTGTGCTCATCTTTTTTGTCTTCTGAATCACGATGCCTTATGCCACTCTTGGCAGGGTACAGGTACCTGCAGAGATGGGATAGGGTTAGGAGGTGACCAGGAGCAGTGTCTTAGACTGTTGAAAGATTGCACAGAGGGAATTCTGAGACAGGCTAAAACCTGCGAAAGTGAGAGAATGTAGGTGCTTCTTTCAAGGAGTATATAATTTGACAAAACTTTGCAGGCATCAGGGTTTGATTAAGAAACATGAAGTAAGGCATGTGGTCCTAAAACTTACCAAGGTCCTTTCTTTTAGTAACTATCACTTTCTAAAGGATTTTCAAATTCTAATCAGAAATCATGTAAAAGTGCAAGTCAGCAGATTGAATTTATGGGGTGAAGATCAAATTTGTCACAGGAGGTAAACTTTCCGAGCTCAGAGGTGGTTGTGTGTGCACTAATCCCTGATAACTTCACACATCATTTAGAATCAGGAAGCCTTTCAGACAAGTGTTTCAAGTTAACCATCCTTGAGTGTTTCAGGCTGACTACCAAGGGGGAAGAATTAAAGAATATTTTAAATCTGGTAGAGTGTGTTATAGTGTCATGTCTCCAGGCATTTGCTAAACAAATGTATTAGGAAATTATAAATTCCCGCCCAGCAAGCAGTATACCGGGACTCCATTACACAAGTAATATGGGGTTTCTACTATCTACTAATATAAATTCTACATAGTTGAGGAGTGGCAGGTTTCCTTTGAAGCTATCCTATGTCTGGGATAAAAACTATGCTCATCAGCAGGATCTGCAGGCTCTTCAGTGATCCAGTTCCTGATCTCCTATGCCATCCCTCTCATCTCATGCCCCAACTCCAGCACTTGCTGAACCTACTAGGACTCCCTGAACTTGCCATATGCCCCTACCAGATTCTCTTACCTCTGACTGAAAGGCCTGTATGTCTCAACTCAAGCACCGGCTTCTATGCACTTCCCTTGATCCATAAACTTTGATTCCTTACCTTCCTTATAGTTGTTAGACCATCATATCTATTTACAGGTCTATTTCCAAGCTGCGCTTTTCCCATCTCCTTTCTCTAATTCTTACATAAGACTCAGTATAGAATGAACACCCAATAAGTAGATGCCAAACAAGTGAATGAACCAATAAATGATTCAATGAACAAGCAAAGGACCTGAAGAACCCCAGTAATCTATAAGCAAGTACTGTAGGACACTCTTGGCACCTGAATATCATATCCAGAAACAATCCGATGAGGCAAAAATCAGAGCCAGCTAGACTTGTCTATCAGGACTATAGGTTCTGATGGGACTGTGAGATAGGGATCTGAGGAATAGGCCAGCCTCTTTAATTCTGGCATTGGGAGCACAGACCCTAGGACTTAACTGCAATTTGCTATCCATGAGAACTTAGTCATTGAGGCTCGTTGTTCTCAGTTTCCTCTTCTAAAAACTGCTGATAAAAATGCCCATTCCTTATGTTTGTGGGGAATTACACATATGTACAGCCTAGCAAAATGTGTGGCATGTGGTGGTTGCTCTATAAAGGGTAGCTACCATAAGTGGAATGTCCTTCTAAAAATGTCTATCAGGAAAGGGGATTGTCAGGAAGAAATGAAGCAATTCATATAAAACATTAAATATATTGCCTAGCATAAGTAAGCCTGCATGCTTGCTATCATTGTTCTTATTGGCATCAACATTATTGTCATTGGAGCCCAAGATGAAGTAGCAATATTTGTAGAAAGGAAGACAGGACCTAGTAGTGGAAAATCAGGAGTTCCATGGAGATAGACATGGCACAGGAGGCCAATTCCAGTGATGCCAAGGAATGAGGTAACTTTCCATCATAGAGCATATACATACATACAGCATATACATAGAGCACATAATGTTTAAGAGAGACCCCAAACATTAGGTAAATAGCAACCAGATAGAGCTACCAGAAAATGCTGGCAAATCACATCTCAGGTTAGTCTGAGAAATGATAGCTGAGTGTGAGTGCTGAGGAAGCTGAAGTACTTCCCATCTATGGTCAGAATTACTCTGGACCCAAAGTTAAGTTCCAGATGACTGTGGGGCAATTGATGGGAGCAACTGCAGCAACAGCAAGCACCGTGACGCATCTGAGAAGAGGGTCTGTAATCACAGGTGCTGGGAAGGACAGTGAATAGTGAAATGAATTATCTATTTTCTGGGTTACTAACTCTATATTAAAGCCATCTTAAATCATGGCTGCATTGTTCCCACGAAAGGCATACAAATTTATCTGTTATCTTAGGGATCTTACAAACACCCTGGTTTCCCTGAAATCCATGTTAAGAGTATCTGAATTGGGTGTTGAAAATAGAATTTGGTTGAAAGAGTGTTCCAGTATGATGAACAGCGACAGTATAAATGAAGCATAAAGAGTTCTGTTGGGGTCAGAAGAAGTGGTCCTATGTGGAAGTGATGAGAAATGATTTTTAGTAAATATGGAGAAACAATTGGTGAAAATTGCCTGTTGAGCTGAGAAATTCAGATTTGATTGATGATTGATTGGTAGGCATTGTACTTGAGGCACAAAAATATACTTCAGATGGTTTATCTTGGTAGCCTGTTGTAGGTTTGATCAAAGCAGGTAAACCCACAAAGGTTATTGAGGAGTTATAGATATCTTGGTTTGGAAGTAATCATCGCTCATAAAGAGCTAAAAGGGGAAAAATTTGCTCAAGAGAAATAAACAAGTATTTCTTGAGTACAACCCTGACTTCTCCCTTCTGTCTATATTCATGCAACTGTTGGAAAAATTCACTTGGATGTCCTGCTGCCACCCTCATGTCAATAAATATCCCAATAGGAAGAACTGTTTTATCTATTAAATCTATTATTGTACATAAGCCCAATGTCAACAAATAACAATGTTAACTAGGCTGTCTAACAAACAACTAGTAGGACAACAAAACTGATTTAATTTTGTTCCTACTGTCCACTTAAAATTACCCAGTGAAAATCTGGGCAGATTTTCCATGACTTTTGTGTTTACTTAAGGCAAAGACAATCCTAGAGTCTCTTTAAGTTGAACCTCAACTTGGTAATTAGAATTTCTATTCTAATATTAATCAGAAGTCCAACTTGATTTAACATTAAATTAACCTTCCCTTTGAGCTCCAATCCATTGGAAGACTAGAGAAGTGAAGGAATGTGGTTTGTGGTTGGTTTTCCCTCTTTCTCCTCTCCTTGTTTACTTACTCACTGTACCGGTAGCTGTTGCACCTCCTACCAGGTTCAAAAAGAGTGAGGATACTTTTGCTTGGTGGAACTGTTCTCTGGGATCAGAAAATAGTCTAAGCTAGTGTCCCTGGGTGGGCCTGGGGAATTTTTAAACCTAACTCTTTTTCTTGAAGAATTTTCTTTGACTCTTTATGATTTTCTGTTGGGCGGTCTCTCTTGATGTTTCTTTGACCCAACTAATGGATCTCTTTTAGATGGAAGTGTATCATGCTTCCACAGCTTCATGACACCCAGTGGTGGGTGTCAGAAAAAAGCAAGACCTCTTCATCCATGTAGATGGTCCTATTGACTATACTCTCCCTGAGGCACTCTAGATCTAAATCTGGCACCCACTCATTCATTACTTGGGTATCCTGGGAGTACCTCTGATCTTGAGGCAGTGCATCTTGGTTGGCCCTCACCTCAGTGCATCAGCTCTTGTATAGTCCTCTTTTGTCAGCTAGAAGCCACACCATGGTCCACAGTCTACCTTGACTTCCTCATGTTTGAGCCAGCCATTGTTCTTCTGCTTCTGCAACTGCAGCCAACTTGTTTCAGATTTCTCTGAATGTTCCCCTGAAATCCTACTTACTGGGACTGAAAAACAGCATCCTGAAAGCAGAAGACCATAGACTCAAAGAGAAGTAATAGCTCTCTCCAAAGAAATCTCTCCAGCAACTACTTCTACCATGCACGTGATCCCTTTTATAAATCTCATGGTCAGGCCCAAAACTCTAGGACAAAATCTGAGGGGCACTTCCTTTATATCTATGCATAGGCAACTTGGAAGTGTTTATGTACCCACTCTGGCATCCTGATACCTATCATTTTGGTAACTGAGTTGAAACATTACAGTAAAATACAATTTGACCCTCAAACCAGACTTCTACAGGTTGTCTAAACTTCTCTGTCCACCTCAGCACACTCATCTAATTAATTAAATCCTGTTAACTTCCTGTCCTTAATGTTTTGCAACCTTCCTTGCCCACTGACCTCATCATTTCTCACCTGGATCAACTCTTATATAACTATTGTCCACATATAAAATGGGCATATAAAATTCACATATAAAATCTACATATAAAGTGTGATGTACTACTAAACATATAGTCGGTATTCCACCCTCTACAAACATAAACTTGTAGTTTTCTTCATTCACCATGCTTTTTTCATACAATGAGACAGATGGGCTTCTCTTTTCCAGACTAAAACCTGCCTTATGACACCTCTTTTGTCATAGTCTTTCAGCCTGGAAAGCACTACCTCCCATTGTTTACCTGGGCTAACTCTTATTCAGAACTCATTTTCTCTAGTGATCCTCTCCCAAACCTCTATTTGGGGATGGGCCCCCCCTGAACTCCATAGTTACTTTACATCTCTATGTTAGCACTTAATGTGCTTCATCCAGACCGTCACTGTAAGACCTTTCCCTTGAACAAGGACAAAGTCAATTTATCTTTGTGTCCTCAGAACACTGTGCCTGTACATGGCAGGCATTTAAAAGATGCCTATTGAACAGAACCCAGGAAGTTAAAATACACCAAACTCTTAATAAATTTTGCTGAGCTAATGCTTAAACTATATAAATAGTTCGTAATTGATCTGGCCCAAAATAGATTTATTATATAGGAATGAAAACTATTTCCAAATGCCTGCATATATGGGATTCCAGTGAAAATATGGATGGTTTTCTGTCGCTGTTTCTCTATGAAATAGTAATTTATTTGTTCTATTTTGATGAAATGAAGACTATTAATTGGGATTATCAATGAGATCATTGAATTTAAGCTTTTAAAAATCAAAGCATAGAAGATAAAATTCTCCACTGAGGCCACTTATATATTTGTTTTGATATTTATTTTGATTTTTACTTAATAGGTCAGTACTGAGTGTTTGGTTGGTTTGTTTTTATGGGATCTAGGTGAAAAATTACAGAGTTGAAAAAAATGAAAGCCCCTGGAGAAGCAAAATTCTGACATGTTTTCATCCTGCTGTGGCTCCACTGAGTAACACTTCCCATTATTGCATGCCATTTGATTTTGATTGCCAGGACAAGCTGTCCCTTGGATTAATTAGACGACATTGGACCTGGCAGCAAACTCACTCAAATCTCTATTGTTTGGAAAAGCTACATTTGTAGTTCCCATTCTGCATCTATTGAAAAGCACCTGCGTTCCAACTCAGTCTTCAGCACCACCACCTAGTTTTGCACTGTGTAAATGAAAGCCCTTTACCCTGGTTCCCCCTCACAGTGAAGATATTTAGACCTAAAGAAAGAGTGGATCTTCCAGGTCCTTTCCTCCATTCCCACACAACTTAGGACAGTGAAATGAGATCAGTTCCTAAATATTCATAATTTATAGTTTTTACCAATTATGTACACTGTCTTATGTATAACTAAGGTTCTAAGATAACTATCTCTGAAATTGGCAATCAGTGGCTAGGTGAATAATCACCTGTCAGAAATGAGAAAAGGGGGTATTGGAATAAGATAGGAAGTTTTACCAAACTCCCCTTAGATCATATGATTCTAAATAACATTGATATTTATCAAAGAGTTTCTTTCAGAGACTCATATTAACTACACACCTTCTCTCATTCAGCTACCAATGTCCTGCTTCTACACAGCAATGATTGAAGAATTTGTTTTGGCACCACAGTCTGCATGTATGTGTATATGTACATGTCGGTACATGCATATGTCGGTGTTTAATTTACTTAAAGGAATATTATATATATATATAATGATGTATATATATATATATACACATATATATAATGATATATATAATGATATTATATATGATTATAATAATGATATAATATATATAATGATATATATATAATATTATATATATATATGATGATGTGGGGGTGTGTGTCTATATATTCCACTCAGCAATTTACTTTTCTAATCAACCTTATATAAGTTTTGAAATATACCTAAGTTAATGCATGTTTATTACTTTTCCAGTTTATTCCTTTTCATTGAAATCTACTACTCCATCATTCATTCATTCAGCAAATATCTACTTAGCATATGGCAGACACTATCTTGGACATCAAGAATGGAATAGTGGGGAAATCAGACATATGTAAAAGGAAATATAGTACTTCAAATGATGACAAGGAGTATCAGAAAAGCAAGTTCAGAAGAGAGTAGGGTGTATAAGGGTCCACAGAGAAAAAAAATTTCCATTGCTATATTATACAGGGTAGTTAGAAAGCATCTCACAGATAATATGAAACTTGAGTAAAGCCTTGAAAGAAAAGAGGGAACCAGACATGAAAATACTAAGAGTAAAGAACCAAGTACGGGAAAATTCAGTTATTGAAAATACAGTTGACCATTGAACAACATGATTTGAACAGTGTGGAGGACTTTTTTTATTATAAATTTATTCTTTATTGGTTTTCAATTTGCCAACATATAAAATAACACCCAGTGCTCATCCCGTCAAGTGCCCACCTCAGTGCCCATCACCCAGTCACCCCCACCCCCAGCCCACTGTGGAGGATTTTTATATGAGGATTATTTTCAATAAATACAATACTATAAATGTATTTTCTCGTCCTTCTCATTTTCTTAACAACATTTTCCTTTCTCTTGCTGACTTTATTGTAAGAATATGCTACATAAACATATAACATACAAAATATGTATGACTTGACTGATTTTGTTATTGGTAAGGCTTCTGGTCAATAGTAGGCTATTAGTAGCTAAGTTTTGAGGGAGTCAAAAATTATATGCAGATTTTTGTGCAGGGAATCAGTGACTCTATCCCCTGCTTTATTCAAGGGTCAACTATACTTCAGTGTGCTTATCCATTCCCTTATGAATGGATATATTGAATTCTTCTTTTTTCTTTTATTCTTGGCATATAGAAACAGTGGTATGATGAGCATCTAATAGTTTTTTATAAATAAATCCAGGATTTTCCCTAAAGCAGCACTGTCCAGTAGAAATATTATGTGAGTCACATAGATGTTAGATTTTCTAGTAGCTACATTAAGAAATTAAAAGAAACTGGTGAGATTAGTTTTAATAATATATTTAATACAGTATATCCAAAATATTATCATTTCAGCATGTAATCAATATAAAAATTATTATTTAACTTTTTCTCATAGTAAGTCTTTTAAATTCAGTTTCTATTTTAAACTTACAGCACTCAGTTTGGATTACCCACATTTCAAGTGCTCAATAAATCTTGGTGACTCAATAAATAAATTTTTTCTTAATACTATATCTCATCCAACCAAGCTAACTAGGTAAAGATATGAAATTTCAACATATATGGGATCCATATTTTTATCTTGATAGACAAGGAACATATTGATTAGCTATAACAAAAGTATTTATCCAAAAAAGATAATAATCTATTAATATGACCAGAGCAATTTGAGTAATTCAAGACTGAAGGACTTTATTTCCAGGTTTTATTGATCATATTATCTAAATAATTAGACAAGTGCCCTATTCCCACCCACTTCACACCGGCTGGGCCTCAGATTTGTATTCTTGCCCAGTTAGTTGATTTGCAAGTACAGAGCCAATTCACTCCATTTCGGAAAATAAGCCACCACATGAACCAGTGCCAAAGGAATCTAGTTTATGAAAAAAGAAAAATCCAGGTGCATATTCTAAGATAAATCCTTAGGAAATAAAAACTTGTTTACCCAAAGTGCATGGACTAGATATAGTTAAAGTCAGCAGATTTAGAGTTGAAAATCAAATATTGGCAAGAAAAGCCATTATATTTTTAAATTATGCAGTGATCCATGCAAGCTGTTATTGCAAGATAATGGGTTATAAACAACACACATAATAGTTAAAATAATTATATATTGAACAGATGAGAATATGATAAATGCATCATTTTAGTTCCTGAAATAGCTGACATCCAAGGAAGTTATGTGGTCTAAAGGTTATGTTTATCATTTCTTCCTTTGCTTAATGTTTATTTTCATCACCATTATTATGTATACTTCAGATTTGTTTTTAAATAGCTTTTCTGAGAACTGGCTTAAAATTGTGGGTGACTATGTGGAGCTTACATTGCTTAGATGGAGAGTGAATTTCAGAGATTTGTCATCATATCATATTCTGGAGACCTGAGTAGGACAGTAATTGTACAGTTAGTCCATCAAGGCTGTGTTTATACAATAGATACTGAGTGAGCCTCCTTTAATTAAAAACAAGTGAAATAACACCTCAATAAACTGCTCTCGTTAACACTTCTATTCAGGAGACGAAGTGTAGATTAATTTTTGAAATCTATAAAATTCTGTCTCTGTTCTCTTTTCTCAATACCACTTGCTTCCTCATCAAGTTACCTTTCTCTCTTGGATTTACTGTTAGTAATAATTCCATGAGAAAGTGTTAGCAACACAAAAGTTCGCTAAATGAATGAGTGGCTGTAATTAAGGAGTTAAATACTTAAAGGTACGATTCCTTTCTTATTCACAGGTCAGTTGAGAACTTCTAAACTAGTAAACCTTCAAAATTCAAAGAAAAATCTCTTTAGAGTTAGATTGAGGTATAAGACTGATTTGGGGAGTGAAAATAAACTAAATCTGTCTGCCCTTTCAATCCCACCACCATAGGCACCATGGCCTTAAGGAAGTCAAATGACTTCACTTTTTTGATGTGCATGTTGTAAAGCCTGTTTGTCCAGCTCTTCTGAGGAGAGGAGGAAAGGGGACAGAGGAATGGACTAGGGCACAGATGTTTGTCGCTCCTCAACATAATCCTGTAGACTTTCCTTGGTATCATGGTCAGTGGAAGAAGATCCTAATTCCCAGATCTTGCTACCTTCCCTCTAACTTTCTCCCACTACTAAGTGAGCAACCTTTGGCATTGCTATTTTACTCAATCATACTTTCTACAAATATTTTGGATATCTATCAAATACAAGCAATAGAATTCAAAGAGAAGTAAAACATTGCCTGCCAGCAAGGAATCAATAATCAATAGAGAAGATAGCTAACATAGTTAATATATAATTATTATGCATAAATACATAATAAATACATAGTTGACATAATACAAATAGTTAAGGGAATAGTTTACATAATTAACATAATGTAAGACCTAATGAAGTACCAGAGAGTTAGCATGGAGCACCCAACAAGAACACAGAATCGGTGATCGTGTTTTTCCCTCTTAAAAATTTGCCTCCCATAACTCTGATTTTTTTCAATTTGAGCAATAAATTTTGGAATAACTCCTCTTCTGGCTGTAAAACTCCTGCAAAGTGACTCAGTAGCCATTTCAATATGCAGCACTTATTTTTTACAGTACTGCATTGCTAATGGAACCCATTCTTCAGGCTCTCAGGGCAAAAAGGGAGACTCCTTGCCAAAGGTTCATATTGAAAATGTGCTTGGTGATTCATTTAGCATATTTGATTATTCTTCAGAATTCCCAGACTAGAAATAGTGTGCTCACCAATGCCTAAAAAAATTGATGGTGCTAAACATTGATATCAATCAATAAAATTATGACCAGAGTATATGAATCAATTAACAAAACTAAAGAGAGAATCGTCAAACATTGCCCTACTAATAAAAATTCTATTTAAAATACAAATAAATGAAGAGGTGACAATTTCCAGTTGTGTTCAGGCCTGCCAAGTTTTCACACTTACAACTCAGCAGTCGGTCTAAAGCAGTGATAGTTTTAGACTAGAAGGTTCTGACAAGAAACTTTAAATTCAGATTTGTTTTAACATAGATAATCAAAAGTCAGGAGTACTATTTTCCTTTATTATTATATTTGTGTGTTTGGATAAGCAAGTGAGTTGCTTTCCACGACTTGGGAGTGGACCAATTCATCTAAAGAAGGAAAAGCTTATTATTGTGCATGAGTATGTATATATAACAACTTTCCATTAACCATTTCTCATAATGTGTTAAGGTAGTATGCTTCCAATACATGTATGTGTACACATGTACTCATGTATATGTGAGTCTCGAATTTAAGAAAAAGACCAATGTCATCTTCGTTCTCTTACTTATGAACTATGTTACTAGGCAAGTCACATATCTCAGTGACCTCAAAATTCTAGGAGTCTGTGCCCTTATAGTAAATATTCTAACAAGTGGAAGGAAGGTTGAGCAACTATTTTTCCACTTCGCTTCACAAGACCCCTTGAAGTGTTACTTCACTTTATATAAGGAACTTGAGTCTTAGTAAGGTTGGATAACTGGCCCAAGATAACACACTCGATCACAACCCAGCTACACTCTTACACTGCTAATTGTCTTCATCTCTGTACTCAACTGCCTTTCTAAGATTCCAGAATATTAAAATGTCTAAAGCTTTAATCTCTACCTAGTGGTATACAATCAGCATGCTCCCAAACACTTGAATATGCTTCTTTCTGTAATTGCTTTTATTTATTTAATAAATATGTCTAATTACCTTGTGGAATTCAGAACATTCAGCAAGATTCCCCACAGACATCTGGGGCATAACTGTGCTTCCTACCCCATGACAGCCTGAAAAGTCACAGATGCCAATGACCCAGAGTTTTCATCTGCCCTGTTGAATGAAATGCTCAGAGGTTTACTGCACCTGGCTCTATTCATGCTTCTTTGATGCAAAATATGGCTGTGCCCACTATAGTTCCTATTCCATTCATTTGCACTTACCATATGCAAAAGAATTGAAATGTCTAAACTATAAATATAGTAACATATAACTCCTCTGAAGTTCAGTTTTCAGCAACTTCACCTCTCTGGAAGAGTTATTTTTTACTCTTTAAATGGCATTGTAGAAGGGTAGCATGTTAGTTAAAGTTTCATGGTAATATGGCAAATTTCCCAATCCTCTCATATTCCAGTTGGGGAAACGGAAATCAAGGAGTAGGCGTAACAGTCTCTAAGCATCACAAACAGATGGCAGAGAACCTTCTGGGTGCTCATGCACTGGTGTGTGTTCTTTGGATACTGCTCTAATATACTTGATCATTTTTTCTGCCAAGTGCTTCTTCAGAGTCAGAAAATATGGGTCTGTGCATGACACACCCTTGTCTCCTAAAATGAGCCCAATAGTTCCTTCTCTTCACACAAAAGTGACAATGAAAGAAAATAGCATTTGCCAAAATGTCTAGTAAATCAGATAGGGAACTCAGAGAGTGTTTTCCAAAGTGAGATATTTTGTAGCACATCTGTCTGCTGATCAGAATGATCAGTCAGAGAGGGACAAATCGATAATGCCAGACAGGGAAACCGCAGAAACAACATCCTGTGGAGGTGAGAGAGTTTAGCGCACCCATGGGGTAGGAGCACAATGCATCCTAGTAATAGGAGGGAAATGGGAGAAGACAGGCAGACATGCTGGTAATGTGGGGGTTGGACATGGTGGTGGGACCTGTTGCTTCTGCTTTCTCAGTAAGCTAGAAAACAAGATCTTCAGGTGACAGTTTGGGTGAGTCAGAATTCCTTATAACCAGGAAAAAAGTCGATGTTAGCCGCATCACCTAGATGTGAAAATTCTTCCAGAGTAGAACTGTTTGATGAAGGAACAAATACTCATACATACTATTTACCAAGGTTACTCTGAAACATTTATCCTGCAATCAGTATTGAGCAAGGTGTACTATGTGCTGGGAACTGTGACAAGAACTCTGCCCATCAGACAGGTGGGACGATGTCCCTGACTTCAGAGAAAGTAGATTTATATATAAAGATAAACATGAAGGCAAATATGCGTCTTCCTTTAGGCTGAGTGGCTTGCTAGAAGCATCTTTAAGATATAGAGGGGGTCACAAGGGCAACAGTGTTCTTCATGTGAGTTGCTTTAAAAGCCTTCTCAGAGAAAATGAATGTTGGCCTACACTTTAAAGAGTGAGTTGGAACATAGGCGGCAGCATGGTGGGGAAAGGCATTCCATATTTGGAGACTAGTTGGTGGCTGAAAATGAATTATGGTAGGAGACAAAATGGTAGGCGATGAGCTGAGGTCAGTTCACAAAGGACTTTCTACACTGTGTTAATGGTTAGGAACAATTCTGTAAGCCAAAATGTAGTGTGTGCCAAAATCATCTGAAGAAATTGCTAAAAACAAATAAAACAAGCAATTATTTCCCACAGTCAACCTCCGGAAATTTAGGTGATGTTTGTTCCAGTTTGAGAAAGATTGCATTTTAGGTAACGGATGAAGTTAAATTATGTTGCCTATCCTCTGTCCTCTGTGTATTGTATAATTCATCCTAATCAAGGATATGAGGTATATTCATGCTTTCTATTGTACCATTATTCCTTTCATCAGTGTTCATAATATGGAAGATGCTATAAGAGACATTAGCCAAAATAAGTATGGCCTCTTGCCCTCAAGATGTCAGATCTAAGTGAAGATCTAACAGAGCAACACAGAGCAGCAGTGAACTCATGCTGAGGAATAGGAAGGAGTAGGAAGAAAAGAAGAAAGGCCTGGATCAAGCCTTTCTTTTTCCCTAATTTTCAGAACAGCAGGGGAGTTAGGGATATGAGGGGAAAATGCGGGGTTGCAGAGGAGGAGGGCAAGCCTCTGCTCCATCCTTCCACCTTTCCTTCTTGGTCCTATGTGGGCCAACCAGCAAGTTCAGCCCACGGCCAGGGCTTTAGTTGTCTACATTATTGAAATTACAAACCAGTCATTTGAACGTCAAGATAATTATAGCTTGAAAATAATATTTGAATGCTGACTCCCTTTGTGTGCAGCCTGTGAAGGAATACTCAGAGAAAAGCATGAAAATGTTCATTGTTGGCTTTTATGTAAATCAATGATCCTAAGATTTGCCTTGGAAGGTCAGGTTTTGACACTAATGACTTGAGCTGACCTTTGGAGTATAAATGTTAGAGATTTTTTTTACTCATTCCTTTTTTTATTGATTGCATGATAAACACAGCGCTAAAGTTTATGTGGCATAATGAGAGTAAAGGCAATGTTTTTTAAAGGGGCCATATTCTTTTCCCCTTCTGAATATCTTATACTTGTTTAAAGTAAATATTCTGAACCTATGGCAAACAGGCTGGTAACAACATTATCTGATTACCTAAATAATGAAGACTTAAATAATCTAGTCAAGATTTATAACACATAAAAAAGTATCTCATCAGAGAATGACAATTTTTGTGCTTAAAATTCTTTTGAGAAAGGAATTTAAAAAATAAACATTTTCCCAAAAAGTATAGGTGAGGAGTGTGTGTGGTCATTGTCAAATATTTTAAAAGACAATTCTAACAACTGCAAGGAACTTAGTTTTAGAGAAGTAATGAAGATTTGTAAATGTGACAAACTGTTGACCTAATTTTGAAACTTAGCTAAGTTTGCTCCATTCAACGAGTTAACACACTTTCTTTTCATCTTGCTATTATTCGAAATGGAACCAGAGCATCTTTACACCAAGCAACACATCTAGCCAAGAATTGCAATTATCCTCACAGCCCCCACGTTTTGTCAACAAGATTTGCCAATAAAACATTTTGGAAATAAAGACAATAAATGAAATTCTTTCTGTGAAAGGTTACCTAGGCATTCAACAATTATTCTGCATATATTTAGCATTTAATTCATATTTCAGATTCTAGTGCATAGTATGTTGACTTACATAGGGTCAAATTTATCCACCAAATTATACAAGTGCTCTTTATTCGTTGTATTTTTTTTTTAGATATGAACTCCTAAAATTAACTATGTTTTCTGAAAAACTCAAATCCGACAATTTTCACTTTGACTACTGATAAGATTATTGGGTGCTGGTGAAATAAAGGTATTTTCATCATTTTTAGGTTGATATGAAAAAATGAGAAATTGAAGATAAAAGGAAGAAGTAAAGGAGGGCAGAGAAGTAAAATACAAAAACAAACAAAAATAACAAAATATTTGGAATGAGACCATTAAGTTTGACTTCACCAATAACTAATGATCTTACTTTGACCTTTCTGAGACTCAGCTTCCTATTGATAAAGAAAGGAGCTAAAACTACCAGCCCTGAAGGGCTTTAATCATGATTAAATGGGATGACATGTAATGTAATATGTAGTCAATATTCTAGTTCCCATCTTTCTACCCTCTGTGGCTTCTCTGTGGCTTTATGGAAAGTTTCCATGTTGTCTTGAAGATATTATCATTATTAACATGTAAGCCAAATAAACAGTAGCAAAGGTGCCAGTTTGAAATAAAGCTTTAATAAATTATGTATTCATATATTATAATATATAGTATAAGTCAGGATCCATAAATGCTTAGTCTAAGGTGCAGACTGTTGTACCAGTTTATTTATTGAGAGAGAGCTCTCAGAAGACACAGTTGAAATGAGAGAAGTTCAATAGGACAGAGAAAGGAACTAGGAGAAATCTGGCCTCAGTCTTATCCCACCAGGAGATTTTGGAATGTTTTCCACCCCACCATGCATGCGCTCCCTAGGAGACTAACACATCCCAATATTAGTCCATCATTGGCTGTAAGCTACCACCCCCCACACACACTGGGAATGTGGGGCATTGTCCTCAGGCATCTCCAAGCTAGCAGGCTCCTGTAGGCCAAGGGCAGCCAACACTCCCTGTATCCAGTACACCAGGCGGGTAAAGGGGGGTTGAGTGTGGCACCAACTGAAACTGCCACAGATAGGAAGAAGAAGACTGATTTCAATCACATAAATTTTATTCTAAATTACACACTCCAGCATAGAGTACTGCCAACTTAAACAGGACCAGTATGACAATTCAGTTTTCCTTTTTTTTTTTTTTTTTTTTAGTATTTTATTTATTTATTCATGAGAGACACACAGAGAGAGGCAGAGATACAGGCAGAGGGAGAAGCAGGCTCCCTGCAGGGGAGGGACTCTCCCTGGACCCTGGGATTAAGACCTGAGCCAGGGCAGCCCGGGTGGCTCAGCGGTTTAGCATCGCCTTCGGCCCAGGGGCTGATCCTGGAGACCCGGAATCGAGTCCCACATCGGGCTCCCTGCATAAAGCCTGCTTCTCCCTCTGCCTGTGTCTCTGCTTCTCTCTCTCTCTCTCTCTGTGTGTGTGTGTGTATGTGTGTCTCTATGAATAAATAAATAAAGTCTTAAAAAAAAAAGGAGCCAAAGACAGACACTCAACCACTGAACCATCCAGGTGCCCCAGTTCAGCTTTTCAAGACCAACTGAGGACAATTACTTTTAAGAAAAAATTTACTGCAGGATTCTTTGAACAGGAAGTTTTCTCAGAATATTTCACGTTGCATTTGATTTACATATATTCGATTTGCCTGCTAATTTTAAGAATTAATGTTCTCAAGATCTCCAAAACTATAGTCTTGTGAATCCATCAAGTGCACAGAGTGACTGTTGCAGCTATATTGTGGGACACTGTATTTTACTGACTCAGAAATTAGGACACCTTATGTTGCATATTATCAAATCATCAAGTTGTACACCTCAAGTATTTACAATTCTTAATTGCCATTACTGTTCAAAAAGCTTTCAAAATGAACAAAATTTATTGAAACACATGACCCGACAAATCTTTCTTAGTTGAGTTGTGTATGCAACTTCCAGGGGGAAAAAATGGAAAAAGAAATTAGGATGCCTTGACTAATACCATGAAGACACTTATTGGGATTCAAAAAACAAACAAACAAAAAAACATTCAGTGTTGGAATTATCCAGGAATTAGGTTGATCAACCTGAGTTTCCCAGGGACCAACAGTATCCTCAGGATGTGAGAGTTCAGTTTTAAAACCCAGACAATCCCAATCCAGGGTAAACCAACACTGGCTGGTCAGCCTACCTGGTTATAGCAAGAATATTCCTTACACCTGTGAACTGAGAAATTAGTGTGTTTGGCTTTTTAGTTTTAGATTATGTAAATACCTAATATTTTCCCTCTATGTTTTAAATTGAAAATGAAACTAACAGTAGTAGGTTTTATATCCTTCTCACTGATCCCTACCCATGCCCAATGCTTAAAAAGTTGTTTTTATACAAGTTCCTAGTTAGTGAGAGAATTTCTGTCAGGTATCACACTTGATTATTCTGAGGCAGAAACCAAAAATTCATAGGTCATTTCTGGTTTTTCTCAGCAGGTACTGAGCAAAGCTTTATCTTGATTCAGAAGTGATTTTTTAAATTTATTCCTATTAATTTCTGTTTGGGGCCATTGGGAGGCTAGAATTTTATCCTCTATCAACTTGAATGCTGGCTTTCAACTTTCTAAAATTTCAAGGAAGCCACATTGTTGATTGAATCAATTTATAATTAGATTTCCTCATGAAGCTTATAGTTGTGTGGTGCCAGGAGTAAATACTCAGAATTTTAAATGATGTGCTAACTTTCACACCATTTAAGTAATTTATGCTAAGACCAAAGAAGGAAGGGAACACATCTGGTTTTATGTTAACTTCAGTGTTTCTCTAGACCATTGCCAATTTCTGGCCCCAGCCCAGGGTCTGGATCACAGGGCAGTGAGGTTCTTATTTCACAGACTTTTCTGATCCAAGCAACTGCCAGCAACCCTCTGACCTCAGAGTAAAGCACAAGTAAAATTTAAGTTCAGAAAAGACTAGACTATTCCTAAGAGAATGAGAATAGGTGATGATCTCTCTAGAGCAAGTCTGACAAAGTACTTGCCCTCAAAGGCTGGAGCATGTCCTCTATTTCAAGGGAGTTTAAAGAAAGGCCATGGTAGAAGCAAGCCATCTCTTTCAACAAATTGCTTGATTGAGTTCCAATTCTGTACCTTGTAACAGTTTCACATGTGATGCCTCGTCCCATTAAAACTGCTGTAAACCTTACACAAGATCACTTAGCAATTGGCCGCAAGAAAAAGTCCACTCAGAACAGAAGAAGTACCTGTTACCTCTTAGTTAATACCCAACGCTTGAAAACCATAGAGGTGATGCTTGCTTTTATCCACTGGTCTACTCATTATTGTTGGGGTCCTTATCCACATCCAAGCCAGCACGTTTGCAGGTAGACACACATGAAATAGAGTGGCAGGTAACTTAACATCAAATGCTTTACACATGCTTCATACACATGTCTTTACAGACAACATGGCATCCCCAAGGACAGAGGTTGAATTCAACCTCTGTATGTAACAGAAATCTTTAAGAAATTAGGAGAATCATGACCCTTTCTGGCCAATCCTTTGATGCTTAGATATGAAGCATATTTTAGCTCTCATCCTCATAACCCTCCTGCAAAGTAGATTTTTGTATTCCCATTTGATAAATGAGAAAAATGGAACTCAGTTGGTTTGATCAACTTGTCCAACTTGTATAGTGCTGAGAGGATTTGACTCTGGGGCTCTGTGATGCCAAAGTCCATGCTACTTTGTTATATACTGAAACTGCCTCCACTGAAGAAATTTCTTCTCGGCATGTTTAACAGACAGTCTCACAAGAGGTACGGTAAGAACATTATTACAAGTTATTTGAAGCACTAATACCCTGTCCTCAATGAAGCAATAATTAAGTAGGAGAGGCAGACAAGTAAGCAATCAATCCAATACAGAGTGATGCATACATTTATTGGGAAAATAATGGAACACTTAGGAAGAATACTTAACCTGGTCTTTAAGATTCAGGGCTTCTTGGAGGAAAGAACATCAAGGATGAAATCTGAAGGGCAATTTGAGATTATCAAGATGATACTAGGATACTAGGCTACCCCAAGACTTCCAGATATGGTAAATGTAATAAACTGGAACTAACTGGTTAATTGCATTAGAATCGAGTCAATAGTCATAGTTCAAATAAAGAAGAATTGCAAATTCAAATGATCATGAAGCAATAGAGAAGAAACAGATTTTGAATAAATATATTCTAAAATAAGTAAGCTGCTGCAAATTCTCCAACACCGGATTATCCAATAGCAGCCCCTGAAGACTCCTCTGAAGGCACTTTGGCTTGAAGCATGTTAAGGATACAAGAGGAAATATGTGAATTTGATGCCACACTCCAAGCCTCTGCCTATCTGTAATTCTTTTAATACTAAGCAAAATATGGGTAGCAGATGTAAGATGATTTTTTATTCCCCAGGCTCAGTGAATTTACATTAAATGGAAATAAGCAGCCTGTCTTAGTAATTGGAGTGTGACCCCTCTGCAAGCCACTTCAGGCAGCACGCCTGTCCAGGAGTGCTTGTAAGGCCATTGCCCCAGGGTGACTGCACGATGGGTGGCTGGTGAGTAGAAGCTATGCAGAGGTGAGAGTGGTAGTACCTGGCACACACCTCTAAAGAGTATCTTTATTAACCATTTGATTGTGTAATGCCTTTTACACAAAATCAGTCAGATTCAGTATCAGTTGCTCAAACTTGCCTGGGGGTACAATCTGGCAAGAACTTAAAGAGTACCTCTACTGGTGTCACAAATGTCAGACGACAGAGAAACGGACTTTGGGCAGCTACATTATGGTTGGAGGAGGCTTCACACTGTTCAGAACCAAGTTCACCTACTACATTCTCGCTAAGGAACAGCAACACTTCCATCATTGCTATGTCGCTGGGTTCTCTTCTCAGAAAGGTGTTTTATGTATTTTTAATGTAGCAGTAATAAGATTATTAAAAATTAAACCAGAGGTGTTCTTTCATTACTATGCTTTCAGTTGTAGTTTGCTAATTAGAGATCAGGAAAACCCATCTTTTATAATTGGTTTTTTTTTTTTTAATTTTAAAACGTTTTATTCACTGATGGCTGATGGTAAATTTTGCTCCATACCAAGAGAGAGAATGGAAGCTGATCTAAATGAGAACAAATGCAACCTATTTTAATTAACATGATTCAACTGAACTGTAATGGTATCGAAACAATTGACTTTTACCATTCCAACTTAATTATTCTACAATAGGCAGAGAAATGTATGCTGCTTCCCCCCTTAAAGCAATTTTGAAGGCGACATCTTTGAAGTATGGCACCCAGCGATTTTTTTCTCACCCGCAATTTGTGAATATTGTTTTAAAACCCCATTAAGTCAAATAACCATAGTCTAATTAAGTCTTTTGTGGTTTTAAGGCAATTTCATGCAATGCCACTGGATTTATTTGACTCTTTTCTTCACTTGACTGAAAGTTCTTGAGAGGCTGAGAGAATCTAAACCTCAGAATTCTAGTCCCGAGGAAACAAATGCTCCAAAGTATTTGGGCTGAAAAAGTATTGTTTAATGTGATGTGAGAAAAACACAACTGACGGACTTACTCAGCAGTTCTTCCAAAATATCATGATATTGCTTTAGGCAAGTCCTACTCGCTTCTCTGTGCACTGGTGGGTACTGCTGCAAAAGGGTTAGTTAGGAAGTTGTAGGAAGATGAGCACTTGGGATTTAGAGCCTACGAACCTGTCACAGAATAACAAAAGACCCCTGAGACCTAAAATACAAGATAATTTGCTAAAGCTAAGTTTATTTGCTTGATGGACAAGAGAGTGGTATATCATTCAAAGAAAAAAAAAAAAAATGAGTTCAGCAAGTATCCCAGAGCCGAATGACAGAGTAAGGACAGAAACAAAGGATGGGATTTGCTTCATGTTAGGATTTCTAAGCATGACATTTTAATGGATTCACTAGAGAACTGGGCTGGACATCCCTTCTTAGATTAGGCCATTTTTCTGGTTTAATTTTCCAAAGTTACAGGAGACTGAGGTTGAGAAAAATAGGGCTGTCCTCTTGGAATCCAGATAGGGCCACAAAAGTCTCTGACATTAGAAAGTTTAACAGAGAAGCACTCGTGTCATCTCAAAATAATTTCCAATCAAAGTATGTCATGTTTGCATCTTCTAAAGTTTACTATTAAACATTTTTTCATGACAGATTTTAGCCAGATATGCAATTTATTAGCACATAGTAGGTATATTCTATGCATGTAGCACTGTTAGGTCCAAGAGGATAGTGAGTAGTGAAAGTAAAAGATGAATTCAACACTGCTCCTGACCTTAAGGAAGCTATAATCTGGAGGGAAAGACAATAATAGCAATACAAAACTGCTATGATCTAGGCTGTCATAGAATATAAATATAATACCATTAAATTCCAGGGAAAAAGCCATACATTCTAACTGAAGGGATTGGGAATGGCTTCAGAGAGGAGACAGTATTTGAATTGACCTTGATTCTTTTACTCATTCAATAAGTATTTAGTGAGTACTAGATGCAGACCCTATTCTTGGTAATTAGGATACATCAGTGAGCAAAAATAAGTAACCATCCCTACCCTTGAGATGCTAACCTTTTATCAATGAGCAGTATATCTAAGAACATATCAGGGAGAGAATTCCAGGTAAAGGGAGTAACAGAAAACAAATTCATGAGTTTTGAATATGCATGGAGTCTGGGGAAGAATGCACATGGTTAAAAGACAAGGTTCATATGCAGTAATTGGGGTGAAACGTGGAATGGGGGGGAATAATTTCTTTCTACCTCACTAGGTTCTTGACTGAGATGCCCTTGTAATAAAAAATAAATAAAAACAACAACAAAAACAACAGGTTAACAGGAGAAAAACAAACAGGTTTAGTAACATGTATACCTACTGTATACATGGAAAATTCCCAGAACACCTTAGTAACTCTGGAGGGAGTGAAAAAGCAAGGTTTTCCAGCAAACCACACAGTAAGCAAGGATATGGTTTGTTATGCAGAGTTAAATTCATGTCTTCTCCATTGATAAGTTTCTACAGATTTAGTCATTCTCCTCTTCCTGATATAGAGGAGATCTGCTTACAAATTTGGAGATTTTCCTTATAAATGTAAATTTTTCTCACAAAAGGGTAATTTCTGTTTGGTTTTGCGTTTGGTTTCTGTATCTGCTATTTAAAAAAAATAGCATAAAATAATCCTTATGCCACAGAGACATGTTCTGGGGTGACAAATTCTGTTCCCCTTCAATGGCAAGGTGAGGTGGAAAGGGCAGTAGAGAACAGCCATAAATAGTACATTTAGAAAGGTGGATTTTTATTCTCTAGGTAATCAAAAATACTGTTTTAAGAAAGTGTCCTAATGAGAAATCTGAAATACTATAGTATAGACTATAACTGCTATGATTGTTGCTGTGAAGGAGCACTTGAAAACACCTGAACATCAGTGTAAATGCTTCCAGGACTGGCAGGAAGAAAGGGTTCCTGGACTCTGAGCATAGCCCTGAAACTTCCAGGCCTCTTTCAGATCCACACAGCTATGTGAGCTTTGGATTGCTATGGTCATGCCAAGGAATCTCATCTATCACCAGAATAGTGTTTTACTAAGGAAACACTAGGAAAAAAAGAAAAACTCAGAGAAGCCCAAAACAAACAAACAAATAACAATTCCTAAAAACTTGGTTTGGGGACATTCTAGGGATTGATGCCTAGATCCCAAAAGAGGAACTATGAGATCAGTGTGACCCCAAGAATAATTTTAGCAACTAGGATCTTTGGGAGCAAATCTATTATTTCAGGGCAAAGACAGGCATTGAAGAGACTCAGTAGAACTCTTTTGCCCACAAGACACTGAAAAGCATTCTCGCAAATGGGTCTGTATTATTTCCAAAAATTTCCTAGAATATAGGAGTATAGGATCCAACCACTATATGCCTAGTCACATGATGACTGTGTTTCCTAAACCAATACTACACTGAGTGTTGTAAAAATATAGTTTTTCAAACCCTACTTGTCTATGACTTCAATCCTCATCTTCTCCTAAAGTCTGTACTGACCATACCATCAACAGCTCGCTTTTCCCAATTATGTGAAACTGTTATCAGTGCCACTCATTTACTTTTTTTAAAGATTTACTTATTTAAGAGAGAGAGAGAGAGAGAGAGAGAGAGCAGAAGAGGGGCACAAGGAGGAGGAGACAAGAAGACGCCCCACTGAGTGAGTAGCTCCATGCAGGGCTCTATCCTAGGACCCTGAGATCATGACCTGAATTGAAATCAAGAGTCAGCCACTCAACCAACTGAGCCACCAAAGCACGCCTATTTACTTTTTAATTATATATTCCCTAAAAGAGAGAGAGAGGGAGACCTTAATCATACAAATTTGAGCTCCTTTGGAACAGTAATCAAACTTCATGATTGATGGTTCACTGATACTGCTTGGTGGGATTATTTAGCAAACATGGGCAATGTAGGGTAGACTAGCTTTGAGCCCTATATCAATAATTCTTAAATTATAGTTTGAAGACCATCTTCATCAAAACCAAGTGGAGTGCTTATAAATAAAATGCTGATCCCTGGCTCCCACTTCAAACATGTGTCCTGATGATTTTGCACTCATTACAACTTGAGAGCCACTACGTTAATATAATTGATGATGTAGAAAGGCAGTTGTTTTCTTTCTGACAAGCAGCATATATTGTTAAGATACAAAATTTAACAGAGTAAATTTGGGGATTTAATTGGCTTTGTTAAACGATTCATGAATCAGGCAACATCCCATCTAGCAGGTAGAAGAGTGCTCCAAGAAGTTGTACAAAATGCATGGTTTTTATAGGAAGGAGGGTGGGACAAGAAAGTTATAAGCAAAAGAAAAGAAAATATTGTTCCAGGCAAGGTCACTTTCCATTTGGGGGATCGTGCAGAGGGGCGGTTTATCATGCCAATTACCTCATCTTCCTTTAGGGGAGGGTCAGGGCCCATGTTATAAATTCATTGGCATCCATCAGAAAATTCCTGAGTGTCCATTTAAGGTTTATGAGAGGTTGAAACTACAATTAGGTTAGACACAGAGCTCTGGTTTGGTGACTTGGCCTGTAACAGCATTTTGGGGCTGTGGTTTTCTTTTTAACAAAAGAAAGGCTCTCAGATGGAGTAAGTTTCATCGCAAAATACTCTGTGAGTAATCATGTATCTGTAAGAAGAGTTAAGGAATTCTTAACTAGGTCAAGATAATAAAAGAACTGAATTTTTATTGAGCTTCCATCTGACAGTACTCTGTTAGATGCTTTGAAGCATTATCTCTTTTAATCTTTACAACAACTAGGTAAAGACAGTATTGATTTCTGCAAATGGAGTTTGAAGAACTTAAGTAACTTGCCCAGAATCACCCAGCTAATCAAAGATAAAGCCAGGATTCAAACCTATGTCATTTGATTCTAAAGTCAAACTCTTCCTAATTCACCATGTTAAAACTAGATAACAATTAAAATTAACTATCATTATGTCTGAAAATATCTTGTTTACAATGTGAGGTTTATGACTAAAATTTTTTTGTGAACAATATGTGAACAATATGTGAACAATATGCCAATGAAGAGCCTATTAGCAGTATGTTTTGGGTTTTTTTTTTTTTTAAGTACAATTTGTGTTTTTTTTTTTTTTTTGGTTAGGCTCATAAAAGCACATTAATTTATGATTTTATTAAATCTTTCTCTTTTACTTGAAAACTTTATATTTTCCATACAGCTTTCTGAATTACAAATTTGTTCTGTCATGTTGCCATGTGATGTGCATTATAAAAGTCAAAGCATCAATGACATCTCAGAATAACAGAAAAGGAGGTATTTTTAGCTTGATAAAAAATGAGGAAGACAATGTACTGAAGAGAGGGGAAT
Source organism: Canis aureus (assembly GCF_053574225.1). NCBI lineage: Eukaryota > Metazoa > Chordata > Mammalia > Carnivora > Canidae > Canis > Canis aureus. The sequence continues at coordinate 29,334,053 of NC_135640.1, read as the reverse complement.
CCAGGGGAAATCCAGGAAGAAGGTTCAAAGGAGATTTGTTGTGACTGGAGATAAAAGACTTTAAACATGCTCCTCAGTCTTACAGTTACATTTTAAGTCAGCAAAAGTTACCAGCATTTATGGTATAAAGTCAATGAACAGCCACACCCAAGTACATCAAAAATGGAAACCCTAGAAAGTAGGACCATCCTGGGACCCATTCAATCCACTGGTCAGCAGGTGGAATGGAGTTCTGAAGGGCAGGAAAGGGATGTAATGACAGGAAAATTAGAGACATTTCAACCAAACTAGCATTAATACCATGAGTTCAACATTTTCTAGATGTTCCCCTTGTTCTGCACCCTGACAGCCATTGGAATACTGTGGGTAGATTCCAGTTGCCCCAGGACTTCTAATAGAGAGATTGCATGATAAAGCCTGATGGCTTCTTTTGGTCTTAGTCAAGATAACAGCACTTTTCCGGCCATGAGATGTTGGTCTTCAGGAGAGGCTGCTCTGGAACCTTCTTCAGCTCCATGAAGAAACTGAGAAGTTAGGATACTAGACCCAGGTCATAGATTTTTGTCCTTCTAACTGAACCCAGGAGATCCAAGATGGGTCAATTTGGGCGATTCGAGCTTCAGACGTGCCACTGAGTTAGTGGGAAGTCAAGATTTTAGTGCTGATTTTAAATTTCACTTATCTTTCCCTTTTATGTCTTGGCTTGAGAATGTCCATTCCTCATGACCGTGCAAATGATGATTTAAATTGGGCCCCCGCCTCTTTTCTTTCTCATGACCTTATCCATCAGAATACAGTGTGGTGAAGGAGAGAGAATATGAGGTAGAATTGGTTCTGGACCCCTCCAGTGCATTTTACTAACTGTCAGGCCTCTTCAGTAAAGTAGAAACACTTGTTGCCTTATCTGGCTGCTCTAAGGCTCAAATGAGATAATAGACGTATACCACTTGGTATTTGTCAACATATAACTTTATAAAGTTATCAACATGACTTTCATACAAATATAAAGAAAGCATGTGCCAAAAATACACTTCCCTTGGAGTGCCTGAGTGGCTCAGGCAGGTAAGCATCTGACTCTTGATTTCAGCTCAGGTAATGATCTCTGGGTCCTGGGATGGAGCCCTGCATTAGGCTACCCGGGAGTCTGCTCCAAGATTCTCTTTCTCCCTCTGCCCCCTCCCCACTCACTCTATGTCTCTCTTTCTCTCTCTCTTTCTCTCTCTCTCTCTACTAAATAAATAAAATCTTTTTTAAAAAAATGTATTCTGAAGTCCGACATAGTAGGCTAATATCAAGGCATTGGCAGGACTGTTCCTCCTGGAAGCTCTATAGGAAAATCAGTTCCTTGTTTTTTCCAGTTTCTGGAGACCTCTAATAGGTCTTATGTACCTTTATCTCTATTTTCAAAACCAGCCATGGCTTTGTATTTTTCAGTCCCTTTCTTTCTTTCCCTCTGCTTCTGCCTGTCTGACTTCTCCTGGGATTCTCTTACAAAGACCCTTGCAATTACATTGGGCCCACTCAGATGATTCAATATGATCTCCCCATTTTATAATCCCTAACTTGATCACATCTACAAAGTCCCTTTTGAGTATTTTAAACTATGAGAATTAAAACAGGAACATTTGGTGGGTTAGGGGTGTTTTTCACCCTACCATTCAAGGATAAGAAACTAAATCTGAGAAATTCATCTGCACAGCATTCCTATAATACCTATCTATATTGTGGTGAATTTCTCTTTGAAGTGTCCAATAGCTAGTAGATTTCCTGACCTGTCAGGCAGTGGCCTTCCTTATCATTTGTAAGTGTGAGATTCCATAAACCACAGAACAAATAAGAGACCAGTTTCCTGAAAGGGTTTCTGGATCTTGGTCTACACATAACGGATAGCATTTGTTCCTTAATGGTGGGTTTCATATATCTGATTAAATGGGATTTATTCTCAGATGTAACATTCCTGCTATGACCTCATGTACACAACCAATTTGTCAAACTATATCCTGGTGAAACAGAAGACAGAAATTTGTTGTTTTATGCAAATGACTACTTTACCATAAAATCTAGTGAGTTGTTACTGAATTCTGAGGCTTCAAGGAGAATAAAATACCTATAAAGAATGTGTCATGTTGAGGTTTGAAGATAAAGAAAGGACCTCTTTACTCCCTTAATAGAACATTTAAAACAATATTAGCAATACTCAAAACCAAATAATCACACTTAGGTTTCTCTTCATCATTCATCTGATCTTAAGTCTTTTACATCTGGATGTTGGGTCAGCATTCTGCTTTCATAAGGTCTCCTCTGAACCTACTAAAAAGGTTTCTAGAAGCCCCAATTCAGTGCTCTAGTACAGTCACACAGTCGTCTAAGTGATGTCACTTTGAATTCTGAAATCTGTACCCTAAACTCTATTTCTTAAAGTAACAATAGGAAGAGACTCTGACACCATTTTCCCATGAGGCTCTGAGACTGTCATTCTTTGACAAAGGCCCATTTTCCAGAACATAGCTTATAGCAAAAATTTCAGATAAACATGAGGATAAAGTAACCACTTGCTGATGCTGGTACAAAAGTCTATCTGATCATATTACATAGAAAGAAAATTTAAAACTTTATGTCTTAGGAACACACTAAGTACTCCAAGACCTATTGTCATCTTAAAAGAGAGGGGGGAAAAAAACCCTCCAGTTTCACATGCATATAGTATTTGATACAACAGGTTTCACAAACTTAAAATATATATTTTATTAATAAAGCCATCAAACTGAACAACCTTTGCCAAAATTTTAATGCACATCTTTGCTTTTATTCAGACTTACCATGTTTGCATCAAGGCAAACAAAATTCAGTTCCTTCAAATAGTATACACATTCGTGCTATTTTGTTCACTATGCTTTTATCATAATTTGGTATGTATTTTTTCTTTAGCTTGTCTTACCCTGTACAGATGAGCATGCATAATGCAGCCCCATAGAGCATATTCATTAACTAGCCTCTTTGTTAAGAAACAAATGGGTAAAAAGGTAGACATAAACTATAACTCAATACTGATAAAATTAGGGAAAAGACACATATTGATTCTTTCAGCTAATTTAAAAAAAAATCCTTAAATGTGATTAAAGGTGCACTTTGATTATATGAAATTGGGTTTTTACATAAAATTGCTTCTGAGCTAGTAATTTTTGAGATTTTTTTTAAAGGGTAACACATAAAATATAGCAAAACTTTAGTTTCTCTATATAATGGGAATCCTGGGTATATTAATATAAGCAATCAAAGAGATAACCAAAAAAAAAAAAGATCCTTTGATTTGTAAGGTTTTATAATCTAATTTATTCATACTTTCTGGAGATGGGAATAAATTTCATACTCACACAATGAGATAAATAGGCTTTTCTCATTTCTAGACATAAGATATAGTCACTGAGGGTTGCCTGAGTGCCACAATATTAGCCAATGGGTTGAAAGTAAATATAGAACACCAAAAATCTTGGGCATGGAATTCTAGGGAGTATTTTTCCTTTCCAGTGAACCTGAGCTATATTCTTTCTCAGACAAAAGAAAAAGAATAATAGGGGAATCCCTGGGTGGCTCAGTGGTTTAGCACCTGCCTTCAGCCCAGGGCATGATCCTGGAGTCCTGGGATCATGTCCCACATTGGGCTCCCTGCATGGAGCCTGCTTCTCCCTCTGCCTGTGTCTCTGCCTCTGTGTGTGTGTGTGTGTGTGTCTATAATGAATGAATAAATAAAATCTTAAAAAAAAAAGAAAAAGGCTAATAAGCCAGATTTTCAGTCATCTGTCACACTACTGACAAAGAATTAGATTACTTTCTCTATATGACAGACCACCAGGTAATCAGAACAAAATGCCAGATTCCCATTCAATTTTGCCACCAATAGAGAATGACTTAGTGGCCATATACAAATCAGATTCGCATGTACACAGTATGTCTCCTGACTATGTGCTTGAGACTAGACTAGCATTCAAATAACCACTAATTCCTAGACTTGGTCATGGCCAAAACCAAGATCTTCTGAGACACAAAGTGTTCCCTTGACTATGCAGTAGAGATGGCCTAGTGGTCAGAGACCAGACACAGATCTACTGGTCCTTGCACCCAGTTTAAAAATAGAAAGAGCTCAACCTATGAGTTAGGTTAGATACTTACAGACTGAGAGGCTTGGGCAAAATCAGTATCAAATATAGAACCAAAAGAAAAGAAATGAACAGAAAAGAACAAGAGAAACTAAATGTCAGCAAAGGTAAAATCCATTACTACTTGAGATTTGCTCTAGGACTGGGGTAGAGAACTAAATGACCCATAAGGTTGGCTCTGGCAGGTGAGTTTATTTGGGCATCTTGATAGAACTATCTGCTAAGTGATCAAAGTATAATTTTTAAAATAGTTACAAATGTAAATAATACAAATATAAAGTGAGCAACTGTTGAAGACATATTTAATTTTTGAGGGTAAAGCTCATTCCAAGAAGATGCAGAGGAAAAGTAATTATAGAGGTACCTGGAAAATCCAAACTGGTTAATGTACCAGAGCAATAAAATTGTAATTCAGGGGTTATCTTTTCTATTAGACAGAAATCACTTATATCTTAGAGATTTACACTTTACAGAGTCTGGGAATTAAGATACATTTCCCTAGAGAATCAAGTCATCCTTGGATGAGCCTCTTAGACAATGGCCACTATGACAAACAAAGGCCATGCAGTCTTTTTAATTTTTTTCCTTTATTTTCAAATTTTGATAAGTTTCAATAACACATAGAATAGTCATTTAAAAATTTCTTTCTCATCTTAATCTAATTCCAAAGGAATTTGGGTTTGCTGTGAACCTTCTATTTACAATGCTCTTACAAGAATAATATCTTAATACATAAATGAAAATGCTAGAAACCATTGTCCTTAAAAGATCATATCTACTAGAAAAGCTCATTTTCTCCTGCTCTCAGAAAGGAAGTCTCTTTCAATAAGAAAGAATTTATTCCCCATGGTAAACAGGAATGGCTGCATCAGGGAAAATTCTAAGAAAGGGGGCTTTATGTGCTTCTATATATTTGAGTCCCCTTCAGGAAAAAAAAAGAGCAATAACAATCATTTTAAGAAAATGAAGTTAAAATTGACTATTACAAGAGCCTATTGTTAGGCAGCTACTAGCCACTTACTTCCTCAAAACTAAAATATATATATTTTTTATTTGGATAGTAAAGATCATCTCGAGAAAGAGCATAAAAGTAAGACATTAATGAAAACTTTTGTTTTTCTTCTTTCAGCTCTTGATTTCTGTCTCTTGGCCATCAGATAACATGCTTGATAAGAGAAAAGAAAAAAGTCACACCATTTGGTTCACTTGCTATTAGACAATTGTTGTCAAGAAGTCTTATGCAGGGTAGAAATTAAAGCTATTTCCCAAAATAGGGACAATAGTTTAAGTATTGTTTTCAGTTAAGTATACTGTAATTGTCCCCTGTGCAAATGCTTCTACATAAGGCAAACAAATTGTAATTATGACTAATATAATTATATATCATTATCTAAATTGTATATGCTTCAGCCTTGCCCCAGGAAATGGATTCCTTATGGATCTTATTCCTCATACCCAGGAGTTAGTCACTATCTGTTCACCCTAATCAATAATACATTGGTGATCAATAAATGTTAATCAACATTACTTTGAAAAACAAAACAAAGAACATATATAGAAATGCTCATTAGGGATAAGGGCAGAAAGACAAGGCAATTATGTCAGTAAGAGAAGGTTGACTTTGAAGGTTAAAAGGCATTTCAGTTCAGTAAAGAATCGGGCAGGGAGTCTTTGTAGATATTTGAGGCAAGGAAGGAAGCATTGTTAGAGCATGAAAAAGGAACTTTTTTGCCACTTGGATGAGCAGGGAGGAGAAGCGAGAAGTGGGAATTACACTGCACCAGTGACTGGAACACTAAATTCAAGAATAAAACCAATGCAACAGAATCCAAACAAAGGGACACAATAGACACATTTAGTGGAAATGAAATTGGATTTCTGAACTGGATTTTAAGACCGTGCTATGAGCAATATGCTACATCAAGAGATAAATGCTACCAATTCTGCCCATTTTCAGAGAGCTCCCTAAACTCTGGACAATGTATCGAATTGACTCACAGCATGACCCCCAAGAAGGAAAAGTTGCCTGTAGGAAAAAGCTTTCTGAAAATCCTGTAGAACTTTAATGAAGAAAACTGCCTCCTTCCACACAGATCAGGAGGAGAGTTTAAACTGCACATTTGAGAAGCGTGAAGGGTGGGCCTGAAAAATGATTGAGTCCAAACCCCTAACACAGTACAGATCTCCACCCAACCAAAGTCTTGGACAAATTATCTTCCACTCTCAGACAGATGCTATGACACTAATGCAGTAGTTCGTCTTAGTGACACTCATTTAACTCATCAGTCCACGAAACAAGCCTTTGAATTGCAAAATAATAAGTGACCAGAGAACAAAAAGTAGGATTGGGATATGGTGAGGCGGTAAAGGAGATTGCAATGCCAGGAGGTGTACCTAAATATACACAGGAGAGAACTCTCTCTACTTACATTCAATATTGATTTTTTTTCTTGTCCCAGTGCAGAGAATGTGATTACCTGTATTTTAGCAAGTGTAACAACAACAGGTATTACTGTCAACTGTAAAAATATGCCATTTCTTTTTCAAAGCTGGGGCTAGCGTTTGGCGTTATGACCTCCCTTGGCAATAAACTCTGGAGGCAAAGTTCAAGGATCTGAAGTATTCATGTGATACTGCATTTGACTAACTGGCATCTAGTTTGGCTATAGAGATGGCTTAGATGAGAGCTGAAGGCTTCTTGTGCCCATGTATCATTTCCTGATAGGAATTTAACTTCCAGCATTATCAAGTGATAAAACTTACCTCTGACATGATTTCCATCCCATCTGCATGGTAGCCAGAAAATACGTCTGGGTTAAGATGGACCCTGATAATTTTGTTGATTCCATTCACTATTCTTTCTGTAGGAACTTTAATGGCAATACTTTCTTCATGAACTTGGCCACTCTGCTAGGGAAGTATTTACATTAATACTTAAGGGTGTGCAAGATGGTGAGACAGGGAGATGAAGGAATTGTGCTGTGCTGTCCCTATGTTCATATGTGGGTATGTGAATATGCTTCATTTTGTTCTGTGAGAACTACCTGCTAGTCAATCCTCTGCTTGTGATCTTTGAGTCATCTTCCCCTAGTTCTGCTAAAATGATCTCTCTAGAGATCTGCCCATGACACTCCTAAGCTTAAAGCATACTGATGATTCCCACATGTCTATTGAGCGAAGTCCAAGCAAAGTAACATGATTCATGACCCCTTAAGAGCAATTTCTCAGGCCACCTGGGTGGCTCAGTTGGTTAACTGTCTGCCTTCACCTCAAGTCATGCTCCCGGGGTCCTGGGATCGAGTCCTGCATCGGGCTCCCTGCTTACCAGGGTGTCTGCTTCTCTTTCTCCCATTGTCCCTCCCCCTGCTCATGCTCTGTCTCTCTCTCAATTAAATAAGTAAAATCTTTAAAAAAGAAGAAGAAGAAGAAGAAGAAGAAGAAGAAGAAGAAGAAGAAGAAGAAGAAGTCGTCTCCATCCACCTCTTTCCTTGGCCCATTTCTCACCATTCCTTACCTTGCATTATGGATCCATCCATGGCAGGCGTAACTTTTTCTGTATTTCATGCTTTATTATTCAGGCTGTAAATCTTTGCTCGGCCAATTTCTCATCCTTTGAGATCTTAGGCATTCTTTCCTACAGGAGTCTTTTGGTGAGTCTGTCTTTCTGAGCAGTTGGGATCAGTACTACTTCCCCATACTTCTTCCCTCAATCACTATGTGCTAATCTTTGCTTCATTGAAGTACATTAATGTTCTGGTTCCAACTAAACTGGAAACTGCAAGGTGCTATATTCTGAGATAGTTTCTGGCACAGAGAAGACGAGAACCAGCCGTGCCAGTGGTGTTAAATCCTTGCCTGATAGCAGACCAATGTCTCAGCTTCAATCAGTCAGACAGAGAGAGCACATTTCCTCTTCCTATGCCTCTTTGTTCTAGTCAAGCCCTCAATGGATTAGATAATGCCCACTCACATTAGGGAGGACATCTGCTTTATTCAATCTACTGATTCAAATGGAAACTCTCTCATAGACATATCCAGAGATAACATTTAGCCAGATAACTGAATATCCCATGACTCAGTCAAGTTGACACATAAAATTAACCATCACAACCTCAAATGTAAAGTCAAGGTGTAGACTAATTTATAGGCGGCATGAATCCGTTATTGTACCTTACATGCTGGGGAAATAGCATGAGTATGAGAATTGTATTTTGGGACAATGAATCTGATGTTGGTTTGTAAAATGTAATACCGAAGAGATCAGAAAAGACTACACAGGTGAGGTAATAAAAGTCAAACCCTGGAGTTTGTGAGGAATGTGGGAAGTATAATAAGGGATAGTTGTCAAAATAATCATTGTTTACATTTTCTATGCTTTCAGTGAGTTAAGAATTGTGTGAAGTGCCACTTAAATCTCACAGAAACCCATCAGACACTCAGATTTGTGTCTCAGATTTGAGACAACCCAGGTTCAGGTTAAGTGGCTTGCCTGAATTCAAACCCAGCTCTGCAATAAACTCATGCTCTTTGCTCTGACTCTTGGCCAAATGGGTAAATAGAGTCAACAGTGCACATGGTGTGAACATAGCAGTTAGAGTATATCTTTCAGGATTTTCTTCACATTTTACCAATGTCCAGTGATTTTGGTAAAGTCAGGAGAAAAAAAAAAAAACAGCTAGGTAGATACAAAAGACTGAGTCCCCCTCTATCCTCATTTGTAAGCCAACTCAAATTAGTCAAGATTGCCAAAAATCACCTAGAGATCGAAGCTCAAGAAATTCCGGGGCCACTAGTTTTTATTTAATGAAACCACCAAAGACGTCCAGTGTGAGTTCTGTGAAGGGGAGACTGCTGTGATTTTTAGTTTTTAAAATGATGTGGATGTATGTGGTAGGCAGAATAATGACTCCCCAAAAAGGTATCCATGTCCTAATCCCTAGAATGTGTAAATGTTATCTTTCATGGCAAAAAAAAAAAAAAAAAAAAAACCTGCATATATAATTAAATTAAGGAGTTTTGAGATACGACGACTATCCTAAATTATCTACGTGAGCCCTAAGTGTCATCACATGTATAAGAGACAAGTAGAAAGACTGCAGAGAAGAGAAGGCAATGTGACCACAGAGGCAGAGACTGGAGAGATAGAGCCACAGGACCAGGACTGCTGGCAGCCACCAGAAATATGAAGAGTCAAGAACAGAGTGTCCCGTGAGTCTCCATGAGGGAGCATGGCCCTGCTGACACTTTGGTTTTGTCCAGTGTTGCTGATTTTGGAATAAATTTCTGTTGTTTTAAGTCACCCAGTTTGTGATAATTTGCGACAGCAGTGACAGGAAACTAAGCCAAATGACATCGGAAGACCTAAATCCTGAACGTTCTAAAAATTCGTTAATACATCCCTGGATTATTTATACCCTTTTCACAGTGAAAAAAAAGTGGGGGACAGGATGCTTCCCCTGGGCAATACCTTGAAAGGGATTTGACTTGACCTTGGAGAACAGAATACTAGGCTTCCCAGACTTTGTTTACTCCTCGTGCAGACTGTTTTACAGTCTTTCCTTCCACACTGCCCATTTAAACTGTCACTGTCACAGATTTGACTGATTTTTAGACATTTGGACTCACAAAATAAATGAGTGCTAATAAAATGGGGACGTGTCCTGCCATCGAGCTGCTGAAGTAATGCAATGCTTTCTAACACCACGATGAAACCAAATAATTGGATACCGTGATGAATTTGAGGTATTACCATTTTGATGGTGCGAGGATTATGATAAGTGTGAAACAGTAATGCCACGTTCCTTTTGTCCATAGGCTCGCTGGGATGGCCTGACTGGGCGTATCACTTTCAATAAAACCGATGGTTTGAGGAAGGATTTTGATCTGGACATTATTAGCCTCAAAGAGGAAGGAACTGAAAAGGTAACCTGCTCAATAATAAATTTAAGAATAAAATAAAGAGCACTGTACAAGCATTTTAATTGCACCTACAAGGAGCAGACGGACAAAATGATTCTCTCAGCATGTCCATTGACTTCCAGTTTTCTAGCTCTCTCGCCCCCTGCTCTGCTGATAGATGCTGACACGCTAGATTCTGAAATTGTATGTCATTGATAGCAATGCTAACATTTATCAAGTGCTTGGTTTATAAAGCAGGCATAATTAAGGCATCTGGCCCTATGGGTGAGGTGTCATTAGCCCCACCTCTCAAAGGTTTTTGGAAATTGAGTTCAGACTTAGAAAACAAGGAGTTTGCCAACGACTTATCTATGGAATGGTGTCCAGGTTTACTCAGAAATGAATTTTCATTTGTGCTTGAGGTTGATAGAGGGATAGACTAAAGTAGAAGAGAAAGGGCTTACTGGGTCCTTGATTTTAGGAAGAAATACACCGAAAAAAAAGCATTTTCAAGCTGGGTTCTGATTTTAGGATTATTTTAGTTGCAATTCTTAATCTCTCAAAGTTCTAAGTTCCATGTTAGCTAATTTAGAGTAATGCAAATGTGGACTATTTAAATAATGATGATAATAATAATAATAATAGAATTTGGCTCCACAGTGTATTTTATTATACTAATTTTATTATTCACAGTTATGTGCTGGAATTAATTAACACTTATATTGTGAAGATTTTGCCCTTTAGGACGTTAAAGAAAAAAAGGGTTTTGAAACACCCAAAACAATCATCTGAAATCCAAACTCTGTAATCCAACATTTTTTTTTCACTGTAGTGCACAAGAAGGTATGTTGCCTATAGAAGAGTGGGTTTGGCAACCAGTCACTTCACTGAAACGTTGGGTTGATTTTTAAAATGAGATAAGATTTCCATTTCTGTTCTGTTGCTTTTGTTAACTGAGACATTTTTTTTTTTAAAGGTCCTGACTATGTCCCGTCCCCAAATAGCCTAATTAAAACAAAGATTAATTAGGCCGAATGTAATAGATGGTGACCACTGGTGTGGAAATGTTTGAGGAAAATAATTAGTTTGTGGCTTTGAGGGTACACATTATCTGAGCAGGTTCCCATTTTTTGAAAATGCCCTCTCTCTTCCTGTCTCTCTCTTTCTCTCTCTCTTTGTCTCTCTCTGTCTCTCTGAATTTTTCTCTGTCCTTCTCTCTGTCCTTCTCTCTCTCTATTTGTCTCTCTTTCTCTCCCTGGCTCTCTGTCTCTCTGTATTTCTCTCTCTCTCTCTCTACCTGTCTTTGTCTCTCTCTGTCTCTCCCTGGCTCTCTGTCTCTCTGTTCTCTGTCTCTGTCTCTCTCTCTCTCTCTCTCTCTCTCTCCACTTGTCTCTCCTTGTCTCTCTCTGGCTCTCCCTGGCTCTCTCTACCCATCACTCTGTATTTCTCTCTGTCCCTGTCTCTCTCTATTTCTCTGTCTCTCTCTATCTCTCTGGGTTCTCTTCACTTAGATTTGCTGGTTTGTTAGTTTAACGTGTCTGGCCAAGCACAGAGCCCCCATCTCACCTCCATCCTGGCTGTGGCCACCAAAGAAAAGAATACTTTTAGGAACTGAAAGCCTCTAAAGGCTGTTTAAAAAAAAAAAAAAAAGTCTGCTCCCCTGTGCATGCCTCTCTCCCCCCTCCACCCTGTTAATGTATAGAACTGAAGGGGGAAGAAAAGCTGTTAAGGAAACATCATTCTGGCTCCAACGTGTGATGAAAGAGATGGAGCGATCGTTCCGCCTTCAGAGCTATTTTATACGCAGCAATATTATGCACACTCCATTGGTGTTTTTCCATCAAAGGCAAAATCAAATTAGATGAAAGTGTTTTCTCGATTTGTTTCTTATCTCTTCATTGTTTGCAATAACTTTTCTTTCTTCAGGTGACTTGGGCTCCATTCCTGGAAGGAATGACTGGGCCTTAAGGCATTGGGGAAGCCAGCCCATCTCTCTCAGGAGCCACGGGAGGAGATGCCCAATCTTTTCATGTCAGCCTCTCACGGGGTCCACAGAGAAAATTGTTAGAAAAAGCCCACTTTTCACTTCCACTCAAGTTCCTACTGCCTGGAGGCCCATAATCAAAGACCATGTCATCAAGCGTAGCGTGCTTTCTTCTTGCTTAGGAATAACGTGTGTGTGCCTGCGTGCGTGTGAGGATTGATTCTGTTTATGAATACCTTGAACAGGCCTTTCTAAAGAATGATGAAGACCCTTTCACTCTGCAGCAGAGTTGTGCATATTCAAAAGATCTTTATATCTTTTTTTCTTTTCTTTTTGGTATGGGAAAGGAAAAGTGAACATCAGGCTGTACTACCAAGTGGAAGTAGCTTCTGTGAGACCCAAGTGCTTAGTACATCCCTTTGCTGTGTCTCTGTTCAGGCTTCATGTTGAATGACCGTGTGAGGTTCCAAACGGTGGGTGGGGAATGTCATACGCTGAGCACTCACACACCGTGATACCTTCTGGGTTCCATGCTCCATGTTAATTAAGTGCTATTTTTATTTTTCCCTCTGAAAACCAAGGCTGCTGGAGAAGTGTCTAAACACTTATATAAAGTGTGGAAGAAGGTTTGTACTCGGACAAAAACTGCAGGCCCCCTGGGGGTGGGGTGGGGAATGTCAGAGAAGAGGCCTGGGCCTCTGCAGTTTTGCCAGACCTGTAAATCTCCTAATTGCAGTTTAGAGGTGATACAGTCGATATGAAAGGAGAACGGGGTGACTGAATATGTTGTCTTGCAACCACATGACCCAAGAATTGAAAACAGCCTGAGATGGATTAAGTAGTGATGGATTAAATATTTCCCCCTCGGTTATTTTTGTTTCTCCCAAGCAGGCTCAATCCCAGTAAGGGCTGAAAGCAGGTTACTGCAATAGAGGCAGACACTGGTCCATTTATATTTCTTCTCAAATCACTAAATATTTTCCCTACGGGGCATGAAAACAGCAGTAGATTTGATCCATCACACTAGTCAGATAGGCTAAGGCTCAAAAGGCCAGGATAAGACATCTCCCTCAATGTCACCACCATAAAACAGGAGCCATTTTCAGAAATTCCATTCTCTTAGGAGCTAGCTTTGTTTTGCGTAGGATCTTTGTCAGTGCATATTGTCTGGCAATTCGTTTCAGAACCAGTTTCCAGAGGACAAAAACATTAGAGATGTTGGAAGGGAAATGAGATGATCTTGTAAATTCTAACACCTCCTATTTCATAGCTTATTGTACAGTATCATGTTGTCAATGAATGTGCACAGATTTATTGTATAAGCAAATGTTAGGCATTAAAAACATTTGGTTCAGGAAAACATCCCAGTGATATGCAAACATTGTCTTTCATTTTCTCTCTCTCTCACTCTCTCAACCTAATTGCTAAAATATCTGATTGACAGATGCACCTTGAATTATTTCAGGTTGTTTGACTTGAGCGGTTTTGTCAGGTTCACTTTTATCTTGCAAATCATCACGTAAGTCATGGAGAGTGTAAACAGTCGTTCCCTGTGGTCCAAAAGCTTGTCTCTCTCTTGGTAGTACTCAGTCGATGATTTCAAAAATGTCCTTTTAAGTTTAAAATACATAGGTTTAATAACCTTGATTTAATCTTCAATGAATCAGGCTACCAAAGGCAGAGAGAAAGAAGGCAATCTCGTTTCCTCACTGCTAATAAATAGATGAACCTAACTGGTGCCCAGAAAGAAGCTTATTCCACTAATCCAGCTTGAGACTCCAGGCACTTTATGCAATGTTGAATTAATTCAAACCAAATATCCTAGGGAATGGAATCCAAGCTCTGAAATCACATGCAAGGGAGGGGAATGTCCTCTATTTGTCACTAAACTGCAATAATTACCCGCACACACTTCCTTGGGATACAGCTCCATGCCTTTGTGCCTCTTCCTTCCTGCAGACCTATCATTGCCCACACTGTAAGTTGCATATACTGTGATGTGCTGTTTTGTGTTATGACTTCTTATCAACAATTTACAGTAACCTGAGCTCTAGCACGTAAGACCTACTGTCCCTTTCCAACAAGACTCACATTCAAATTCGGAAAGCTCTTTGCATGCTGACCGTATTGAGGGTGGAAGAGTCCACCAGAATTTTTTTCCAAAAGAGGATGTAGCGATCTTTGCAAAGTCTGTGAATATGTGTTCATAAGTCTCATGATACAAAAAACAGACGAGTCTTATTTTCTTTCCTAAATACTTGATATTTCACTCAGCAATGTTGGATTTTGACTTTATGTGAATCACTCGGTAGGTTTGGAAAATGGATACTAGTCACCCTCTGAACACCCTCTTGTGTCGCTTTTTTTTTTAAAAAAGTTTGCTTACTGTCATTTGGCCACTCATTTTCAGAGGCTTCCCTTGGTTGTCCTAGATAATAAATGGCTGCTCCCACATGCCCGTTTACAAAGTGAAAGAAGGCAGGACCAGACAATTTAGCTCTTGAGTGTTCCTCCCCACGAATAATTGATCCACCCTCTGCTACTTCTCACTGGTAAATTACTGCTGTCTGCTTTTGCTCTATGGTTTGAAAATTGAGGCTGTGCTTCCTGGAGGCACTCCTCCAAGGTCAGAGAACAACACTGAAATGCTAGATGTCTAGGCATCTGGAAAACTGTATCCCTCGCCCCCCAACGCACATGACTCATAAGATCTTGCTTCTTCTGAAAAGCTGATGTGTCTATTTGAATAACAGGTAAAGCAAGTTGACTAGCTTCAAAACATGCACACACACACACACACACACACGAATTCTGTTTTGCTAATTAAACAATTTGAAACCGAAGGCTGTGGTCATTCAAACTGCGTATGTATACTGTCCACTTCCTAGGAATAACGTGGGAATAACCTTGACTACAGTCAAGACTGTAGTTTGATACTCTTTTAGTCCAGATTTGAAGGGAGCTCTATTACACAAATAGTAGGAAAAAATATTCTCCATTTTCTCCTCTTATGAAAGAAAATTCACATTAAATGGGACTCTAGGACTCAGTTGACCGGAAATGCTGCAGCAATGGTATCTGACCTCCTTACTTTTGGCGGGGCTGGCAAAAGAAATAAAAGCCAGACATTGAGCTGTGGAGTGCATTTGTCTACAGTTTCAAGTTTGTATGTTAAAAGAGAATGATATTGTGAGGCTGTACAACACTGCCATTTTCAAATATTAGTAGAGTTCCTTTAAATACACCCTTGACATTAATAGAAATTAGTTAAAGAAAACACCTTCCATTACTTAACAAATTAGCTATAAACACAGTTATTTTCTCCACTTTTCTACTTAATTAAAAGTTAGGTTCCATTCTCCCCAGTGCCTAAGTCAAGTTTTAATTAGAAGTATAGCCAGAGCCCAACTTACAGCCTTCATTGAGTTCGAAGTCAATTGCTTACAACCTAAAGCATAGCTTTGGATGAAAACCAATAGACTCCAAGTGTGTTTAGCCTGAGTTATATTTCCTAGAAACAAGGGTATTTGCCTCAAAAAAGTGGAAAAAGAGGTACAGGTTGAGAAGAGAGAGGAGAAAAAGTTGTCCTCTCCTGGGTTTAAAGACAACCAAGGAAATCTGAAGATTCTTCAACATAAAGATGTTATGTGCATTGTGTGTGTTCTATGACAGGCATCACCCTTGACAGTAGAAAGACTGAATGGTTATTAGAGCTTTTGTCCTACAACCCAAGCCTACATCTAGTAACCTCATTACAGTCAGGCTCAAAATACTTCCAAAGCCCCCATTTACCTAGATCTGTCTCCTTATTTCATTGGCCAACTAACTCTTACTAAGTATAGAAAGGAAAGAGTGACATTGAAATAGTTCGCACTGATGTGTGAATGTGTGATAGTCCTTGAAACTTCCTCAAAAAATTTACATGTCTTAAAAGAGTATTTGTCAAGCTAAATGAATTTCCAGCTGCTGTATTTAAGCAATAAATCTAAGTAAAGAAACAGAAAAGGAAAGAGGTCTAACATTCCCACTGGTGTTATTTAATCATCAAAAAAGCCCTCCTATCTCCATTTTTCTGATGAGGAATTGAGGCACAGCAGGGTTAATGAACTTACCCAAGATCACATTGCTGAGACATTGCAAAGCTAGGATCTGGACAAAAGTCTGTCTGCAAGACTTTCTGCCCAGGCGGGCAATGTGTTCTTCCCATTCCTCCCATTGGGAAAATGTGGTCAGGGATCAAGTATAGGTCTACTTCATCCATCCCAGAGTCTGTCCAAGTGTTAGTGTTCCTCAACTGTCCCTGTCCTTCATGGATCCTATACTTCATCTGCCTCTAAATTTAAATAAATAAATAAATAAATAAATAAATAAATAACTCCCTCACAATCCAAAATCCTTCACAACAGGGCAAGCTTGAAGAAGTTACTGGGCCAGTTATTTGAATGCCCTTTATTATCAATGTGTAGCTTTTAACAATTACCAACACTTTCATGTGGATCTTCTCATTTGGTCTTCTCAATATCCAGATGATGTACTTTATGGTTAGAGAACCAAAGCTCAGAAAGGTTACCAGCTTGCCCAAGGTCACATAGTTGTTGGCTTTGCCTGGCTCTGAAATATGTCTGCATTCCGTTTGTCTCACCAGGCTGGCAATAAATGCCTATAGAAGGCTTCAGATAAATAGTTCATTTCCCTGAGGCTTTTCTCCTGAGTTCCTCCAAAAGCTAAACAAATCAATGTACTTCTTTAGGGCCATCTAACCCAGGAGTGACTTGGCCACTGGAGAAAACCGTAAATCATTACTTTTTAAAATATCGTTGGGTTTCACTGACTACTAATCACCATGAGTGGTTCTGTGATAGATCAATAAACAATAAAAAAGAATACCCTCACTAAAGGAGTTCATAGTCAAGTGCACAGACATAACAAGTAAACAGAAGATTAACAGAGGATAAGCCCATAACAGAGGTCTGAGCAGTGCTACTACAGTTCATGGCAGGCACGCCTGCCCAGCACTGGCTCCTCAATGAAGACAGGATCAGAACTTAGTCTACTATTTATCCACACTTTTTTTCTTCCATTTATTTTTTCCCTTATATATGCCCCATCTCTCCATCATCCACCTTGCTCCTTTCGTCCCATTCCTTATCAATTTTAGAAACACCAATGGTACCACTTTGGCAACATAAGTTTTGTATCACTAGAATGTAAGCTCCACTAGAGAAGAAAATTTTCTCTTTTATTCATTGTTATGTCATCCAAGGCCTCAAGCAAGGTATGGCATAGCATAGGTGCTCAACAAACACATATTGGAAGAAAAATCTGCATTTAAGAATTCTTAATTTAAAAAAGAATAGTGAGTTTAATAAATTAACAAAGAAAAAGACCTCTCCCTACTGTATCTCAAATGACACTAATTTTCCCTGTCCCGTGGGCACACTCATTCCTTCATTGTTCATTTTCCCACAGTGAGTAGCTTCAGTGTGATCCCCTGGTGTCTTCTCCCCAGACTCTAAGCTTTTATGTCCATTCCTGGTATAGAAGGGGCTACTCCTTAATGTAAATGGGGTCACTGACAACCAGCAGCCTCTGATGTATTGTGTTCTGTGTAGATTGGGATTTGGAACTCCAACAGTGGGCTTAACATGACTGATGGCAACAAAGACAGGTCCAACAATATCACTGATTCACTAGCCAACCGAACGCTCATCGTCACCACCATTTTGGTAAGTTGACTATGTGGAACTCAGGGTATCTTATCCAGATTCCCCCGGTAGAGTTTGAAGAATTCTTCAGCATCTTTTTCATGCCAACAACTTTGTCTGCAAATGTTTATTTTTAATTAGGACACGAAAAATTTATGTTTGTATATGTCCATAATTGCGTTGAATTAGAAGCTTCCATCAATGTTCTGAATATCTCCCACCTTCAATCCATTCTCAGCTCTGTCTTGCTCCCACTCTCTGGCCCCACTCAGCTAGTCTCCCTTGCTCTCTGGCTGCTGGTTGGTTTCAACTGGCTGCTGGTTGGTTTCAACTGAGGAGAGATTCTGGCAAGGGACTAAAGAAGTAGAAAAAGAGAAATAAGAACATTACTTCCCCTGCCTCCAATGGTTTTCTCAGAACCTCTGTCCTTCATAACCACAGCTCCTATTCTGTCCATGATCTTGCTTCCAGAGTTCTGCTGTCCTGGACTCCAGGAGCACTCTTTCCTCCTACCTGATTTAGCCCTAAGTGCTATAAGTTTCCTGATTATGTTGGTCCCTGGATGTTTATACCCCACCATTCCTCCCACCTTCATTCCTATTGGCTCCCTTTGCCCTGATCACTCCTTTATAAATAACGCCTTTACTAAGAAGTTTTTCAAAAGGCCAGTTAAGGGTACTTCCTCCTTCCTATTAGAGCCCTGATAATATCCCTATCCAGACATGGTATATCCCCAGATTGTGCATTCTTTCCCTTTTCCAATCCTAACCCAAGGAATCAAGGACAGGAGAGGCCACCTCTAAAATCTTCACTTTCAGACATTCCTGCTTTATTTGATTCAGTCCATTAACTTTTGAGAATTGTTCATCCATAATAAAAATGGTTTTGTTTTTCTGGTGACTACTTCCTCAGCAACTATCTCATAGAAAGGTAGAGTTTTCTATTTCTATTAGTTTGTTTGAGGATAAACCTAAATGGGTCTTAAATGTCTGAAGAAAATGTATAATGAGAAGTAAAAGAACATATCAGTAATGCAGTAACTATTATAATGTTAAAAAATAAAATAAATTTTCGTTTAGCCAAATGAGAATAAGGTTAAAGATACATGGTTGTAAGGAAATGTCCATTATTCATAGAATAGGGATTTATTATGTAAAAGTATAAGCAAAGAATAACCAAATATGAAATGTGAGGTGAGTTCAAATAAGAAAACGGAACTTGTAATATAAGAAGACATAGAAATAGTCTTTGAATAAGATACCCTGAAGGAAACCAACCAAAATATCTAGATAAAAGTGAATAGTGAAACTGAGATGAAATTTAACTGTGAGATGAGGAAATGAGAATATTTAGTAGATAGGAAGTTTGAAAAGAGGGTATATTTGCTGATTTAAATTTCCTTTTTCTTAGTAGACAAAGCCCTTATGTAAAAGCCAAGAGGGAGGGTGGCAGGTCATGCAAAGAAAGTCTGGGTGTAGAGACAAATGAAAACCAAACATTCAGATTTCTGGTCCTTTATTGCTGGACCTCAAGTTCAAATGTGACTGTGTCTCTGTCATACTATTCACTCACAGCCTTGCCCTTAGCAGCAGAGGAAAACATTCTTATCAACACACTGAAGAGGGAGAGAAATTAATACAGGAAATGTTCGGTATTGGTAGAGGGCATAGGGAAAATGAGTTTAGGGAAGGCAGGAAGGTGAGGAACTAACTTCCTTTCTCTGAAATCTTAATAATCATTTTCAAATATTTTGCACCTTCTGACTTTGGATGGAGCTTATATAAGTAAATTCTACCTTCCATTATAACAGGGTTTTTGTATTTGATTTGTTTCCTGTAGGAAGAGCCCTATGTTATGTATAGGAAATCTGATAAGCCCTTATATGGAAATGACAGATTTGAAGGGTATTGCCTGGATCTGTTGAAGGAATTGTCAAACATCTTGGGGTTCATTTATGATGTCAAACTCGTCCCCGATGGCAAATATGGAGCCCAGAATGACAAAGGAGAGTGGAATGGAATGGTCAAAGAACTTATAGATCATGTAAGCAAAAATATATCTCATATATGGGTTTTAAGTGTCTGACAAAATGCTTAGCGAGAAGTAAAAGAGAAAAAAATGATTGAGTCAATGTCAGAAGAAATGTTACCTTTTTTATGAATTCTAATAATGGCCTAAAAAGTCCGAGAAAACAACAAGGAAATGGAGTTTGCTTACATAGAAGGGCAAGTAAGGACACAAATTGAGGACAAAAATTTATGGGTCCATCCATCAAGCTGAAGAATAAACCTGAATAATTCTTTAATTCGATAAACACTTCTACAGTTTGCAGCTCAGAGCAAAAGCCGCATCTTCTCAGCTGATTTTATGACCAAATGGTTCCTTCCTTGTTCTGCTCACATGCCCTTTTTAAAGACATCTTCCTCTAATTTCTTCCTTCATTCAGTGCCAGAATATATATACATCTGTCTGTGTGTGTGTGTGTTTTCATACTTTCTGGTTTCTCTTTGCTAATAAATACTATTTCACAAGCATAACTGTGGAAGTCAACTGTTTTCATACTAGAGCCAATTATCACAGAAGCTTCTTGCATGAGAAACATTTGGAATTGAGAAATATAGATCAGAAGGACCAGAAATATAGTCCAGACATTTGCTGAGAAGCGAGACTACTAAGACAATGATTTTGAACTTGATTTTGCAGAAGGCTGACCTGGCAGTGGCTCCTCTTACCATTACCTACGTTCGGGAGAAGGTCATTGACTTCTCCAAGCCCTTCATGACACTGGGCATCAGCATTCTCTACAGGAAGCCCAATGGTACCAATCCAGGAGTCTTCTCCTTCCTCAACCCCCTGTCTCCTGACATTTGGATGTATGTGCTCTTAGCCTGCTTGGGAGTCAGTTGTGTACTCTTTGTGATTGCAAGGTAAGTTTGAGAACTACTGAATTCACAACAGATCTAGGTCAGTCTCAGATTGACATGTATGCTCTAGAGGTAAACATAGGTTAAGAACATCAAAGTATTATTTTAGTTTTGCCTAGTGCTCCATTCTGTCGAGTTCTTCCTCAAAAAGCCACTGCAAATGAATATCTTCTAATTTTTTAAGGTACTTTTAAAAGACAACAAGATGATTTTTATATTAATTTTCATAGTATTTCAGACAACACAAAATGTTTGTTTACCTGTTTTCCCTGAATTATATTACAACAAAAGCAACAGCTCAGCTAGTAAATCTAAAATGCTTCAACAGGAAGAGTAAAATGGTGTCCAGATACTTGACTCTTGGAATATTCCATTACGCAAAACAGAAAAAAGTTAGCTAGGAACTATTGTAGCAAATAATAAATACTGGGGTGAAACAAGATTGCGTAATCCTCAGGAACAAAGAAAAATACTTCGAAAATTTGATAAAATTTATTTTAAAAAACTTTAGAGAGTTAAAAAACATTCTAGAAATAACTATGAAAAGAAAGATTACTAACATGTAGAGTCTAGAGGCATGAAATATTTATACTACCACTGATGATTCAGCTTAGGTTTTATTTTCTGAGATAACTCTATATTTAACCATTCCACTTTACACAATTCTTCAAAGGCTTTTTATACCTTTCAGTAGATTATATTTTCTAAATACCTTTGATGCTGAATTTGAAACGCAGCTATTTTATCTTTCTGTTGGCTTAAACATTTGATATCCCTAGATAGACCATGTAAAAAAATAATTGCTTTTGTATGTCCCCCACTTGTTTTCAATCTTTTTCATCTTTCAACAAAACTCAGTGAACTTTTTCCCCTGATCAATTTTTGTTTTCCCTCCAGGAATTTCTATAGGAAATATTTCTTCATGCCAGCTCTCTGTCCTTGTCCACTCTGGTTTTGATTAATGCCAGGTGACTCTTTCCCTGTCATAATTATAAAGCAAGCTTGGGAAAATAACCCAAGCTAGAAAAGACTCAAAGATCCATGAGGCACACCCATATAGTCAAACTGAATGAATGGATTCTCTCACATGTGGGTATTTATACATTCGTTATGAAATAAATATTTTCTCCATACTTCACACCTTATAAAGTGTATCATTACCAGATCCCAGATTATTTTCCAAAGTTTGGCCAAGTATTAAGCTATTTCAAATAATGGCCAAGGCTCTCTTTCCATATGTCCTACCACAGAAGATAGTATATTAACAGTATGTGAAGTAATATTATGCTTTGACACTTTAGTGCTCTAAATCAGTGATTCTCAACTAGGAGAGATTTTATCTTTCAGGTAACATTTGGATATTTTGGTTGCCACAACCGAGGGTGGAAAATACTGTTAATGTAAAGTGGGTAGAGTTCATGGATGCCACTAAACATCCTACAGTATGCAGACAGTTCTAACAAGAGTTACCTCAAAATGTCAATAGCACCAGGATGGAGACCATGGTTTAAAAAACTAAAGAAGATGTTGCTTGGGGTATCAAGTTTTAAAAGATAAGTTGCTCACCTTTGGAGGTGCATTTCTTATTACTGGTCACTAAGTGAAATGAATACCTCGGTAGAATGGCTATTTAATAAATGACTACTTGTCATTCTAACAACGAATAAGAAAATTGTTCCATTCCTCTGCTCTGGGGCACACATCTGTTGGGTGATATTGGAGACAGCAGAGCAATCTAAGCGGCAGAGGGAAGTGAATTTCCATATCCCTGGGTCTGTTGGTCTGTCTAGGCAGTGATGCTGATGAGTAGAATAAGATAATGTTGATGACCAAATAGGTTATTTATCCTACTGATTTGATCACAGCCAATGGGAGACAAAACATGTCAGCAGCATCCAAAAGTTCTCACAAACATACAGGGTGAAAGTACCCCTATACACTTGACCCTAACTGTGCCTTTAAACTGCCTTTCTTTTTGTCATCAGGCTATATCAGAATAGTGTGACATTCAGGCTTTTTTCCCTCCTTATTTTGACTGTTTTTCTCAGTTCTTAGTGACCCAGAGCTCTGTATTTTCTGACTTCATTCTATTTCTATTCATTCTATTTCTATTCATTCTATTAAGAAAGCAGCCCCCCCCCCCCAATCAATACTATCCACTCAAAATTCCTACTCACCAACAGGACCATTTATAAACAAGCTCTTTATTTAGCTTTTTCTCCTTGCCGCCTCCTTCTCATTGCCTTTCCTCTCATTCTGAGTCTCAGGAAAGTGGAATTGCTGTGCATCAAGTACACACTTGCAAACAGCAA